>NC_068995.1:35418673-35426431 GCF_001194135.2 Octopus bimaculoides | reverse complement strand
AGAGAGAGAGAGAGAGAGAGAGAGAGAGAGAGAGAGAGAGAGATAGAGAGATAAATAGATAGACAGATATACACGACGGTCTTCTTTCAGGTTCCGTCTATGAAATCCACTTACAAAACTATGGATGGACTGAATATGGAACCATGTGGTTGGGAAGCAAGTTTCTTACAGCCATTTATGTATATTTACCTTTTCTTTACACTCTGCACCATTATTTAACGTAATTTTACACCCTTTCTTCATCTGCCGAATTGGGCCTTTCGGTACGTCCATTTATATTTACTAAAATAAGGATTAGTCATGTAAATTCAATTACCGATATGTTCCCACACAAAAGTTACCTGCTGTGACTAATAATTAAAGTACATAAGTCATTTTTGTTTTCCAGTTTATGTAAGGGCACTTTTGTCATTTTGCACCCCTATTTCTAACCCCTATAATTACTTTAGTGCATTTGTAAGTTTGTATATAAGCGTGTGTGTGGGTGTGGATGTGTTTGTGTTGTTACTATTTTATTATGGTTTGTAATTTATTGTATATTTTTAGATATTGTATTCTACTGATTTTTGTTAGTTTACAAACTTTTTGCTTTTACTAAAATATGATTATATATATTATTACTATTATTGTTTTTGTTATTATTATTATTATTATTATTATTATTATTATTATTATTATTATTATTATTATTATTATTATTGTCGGAGTTATTGACGTACGAATCCTATCATCCTGAGATGAACGATTGCATTAGGTTTTGCATTTTATTTTAAATCCAAGATATACACAAAGACTCGTTTCATTGCAAACTGTAAGTATCTATTCTTATTCAGTTATTGATTCCATTTAGAATGCACTCTAGGCGAAATCTCGATATACCATATTCCATTTTTCCCAATTTACATAAGGATATTGACAATATGATTCAAATGTTAGTAAAATAAAATAAAAACCCACATATAGTCAGTTGTACACGAAGAAAAATAATCCCAATCATAAGAAACACTACTTTGTAAACTAAAAAAGCACATAACCACTATAACTTGCAATAAAAACAACCTGACAGAAATCTAAAACTGTCAATCATCGAAAGTCTACGCGTACATTTACAAAAAAATGTAATGGCATAGAGACATTTAAACTCAGCATTTACCCTTCAGAATGTTCTCATTTCCTTTTTTATTATTTAAATTCTGACGACATTGTGAAAGTGGTGGTGAGGGAAGCATAGACCTCCGTCTAAGCTGTTTTACGTGATTTAATCACGTTTGTGTATATTCTGAGTTTGAATCTCTCACCGATTAGTTCGCTTTTCAGCTGGAATGAGATATAGATCAGTGATGTACCAGGTTCCATTCAAAATTTACTTAATTTAGCTGGTAAGATATTATTCTGGTGCCAATACAATAAGCACTGTTATACAGTCCTACACATCCTTTACACCTCCAAATCCTTTATCTTCTATCTTTTGGCTACTCAATCTTTTGGGACTAAAGTGTAGAGTTCTCTGCTTGACAAATGTTTCTGATTTAGGAACAAGACTAGTAATTTTTATAGGTTCGAGCTTTGTCGATATTATTGTCAACGGTTTATTTTGTCGACCTTAGAGGGATGAAAATCAAATTTAACCTCAGTGCGATTTAAACTCAGATCGTGACAGTTAGTGCAAAGCATTGTTCCCGACACTAACGAATCTGTCAGTTCGCTCCTTTCCTTTGCCTAATAGTGTTTCCTAATTTAGGCATAAGGCAAGAAAATTTGAGAGGAGATGGTAAGTTGGTACCATCGAGGCCGCTTTGTGGCTGGTACTATATTTTATTGATTGCGGGGGGTGGGGGTTACAGACGAAGCTTAATTAGGCAGTATTAGAACTAAGAACGTAGAGTCAGAAGAAATACAACGCTTCTTTTCAAGCGACGTAAAGATTCGAACGGCTTGCTGTATTTCTTCTGCTTAAAAATGCTTCCCGATTTAGGATCAAGGCCAAGTTGGTATACGGATTTATAAATATTGATCTTTCACATTAACATATTTGTGATAGAATCTTTTTGATAGCAAATATGACAATAGTTCAGCATCTCACCAAATACCTTCAATAATTCCTAAGCTGAGTGATGGCAGGAAATTTAATATACGAAATTAGAAGCTGTCTCTACTATGATGTATATATATATATATATATATAATTTTAGTGAAGCAATTCTCGACTACCACAACATTTGTATGGTCATCTTTTACAGCTGCATTTCTATCAACCTACAAGTCGCTCCAGGAAAATAATTTCTGGATTTTATTGTTGTTGTTGTTGCTGTTATTCTGGTTGCTCATAATTTCTTACCACTGTTGTCATATTAGTTGTATTGTTATTTAGAGACACGAGGAAGGAGCATCGGTTCAAGAACAAAACAAATTGAAAGAACGAAATTGAAGATAACATTTTTAACACCTAATGATGATGAAATTTCTTACTAGCATAACATCTAAATCTGTTTTGTGTGGAGAGGTGGTATACAGGGGTTATATCATTTATAAATACAGCAGTTAGAGGTTTAGTGTAATTATAACAACACTCGAAGTTATATATGCCGTTTTGTCACATTTGTCAATGACATAGTGATGGATGAAAGGCAGTAAATTCTTGTTTCGTTGCTAACCTCATTCAAACTTTCAATATAGCTGATTTAGTGCTAAAAGTGGGAATGAAATAAAGACAAAATCTAACTGTAGCGTGATAGATTTCTGAGAAATATTTACATACCTTGTGTGAACTTTATATAACCGAAAATAAATGTAGACTCTTCAGAAATGAAAGTTGACAGCTATATCTTCAATAAATACTTCAATCGTTACTTGACAAAGAAGCTGATGCAAATTCGCTACCGCTACCTGAGTACTCGAGCAAGTAAAATATTCATCATACTTCTGGTAGCTGATATCACCTTATTTTTAACTTGCACTGTAGCTGTATTCAAAAATACTTTATATACAATTATATTCAGTCGTGAATGTTATAAAATTTGCTACATCTTCAAAAAGAATTGTTGGCTTTCTGTACTTTCTTACATTGGTGACGCATACAAACGTTTACTAAATTGGTGAATTCCCATTCATTTTTTATAACATATCTATGCTATAGACAGTAAGTTTTGCACCTATATTGACTACATTTAGTAACTTTTGCTAAATTGGTGACTTTCTATTTTTTATAGCATAACTGTTACAGAAATTATATTTTTCACCCATATTGACTACATTTCGTTTCGCTTGAACTTCGTGTGTGTGTATGTTTTGCTGTTTTCAATATTAGCAATTCTGTGAGTGTGTGTGTATGTGTGTGTGTGTGTTTCTGCGGTCGTTACGTCTATAGCAAACTATATTAAATAACATTTTACGCTGTTTTAATGAGTTCACATCTAATGGAGTAGCAATCTGTATGGTTGGTGATCTACATGAAAATCATGATATACTTATTCGTGTTCGAGATAACAAACTTAAACGTGTTTGACAGACTCATCCCTCTTAATAGACAAAATGTGTATCATTTCTATATTCCACAGATTGAACTTGCAACAGGATAACCAATTATAACAAAAAGGTATCGTCAAATGACTTCTATTGTTACCAACAGATGTTAAGACTAGAACAAGCAAACCAATTATACATTTCAAATAAACTTTATTTTCATTTACATTTCTACGTTATCTCAACAACCAGCTATAGCTATTTCAAATACACTTTTCTACAACGATCAAGTTTCATTAGAAAATAAAAATAGTTTCACACTTTCAATTTCAACCAAAATTATCAAGTGTTACAGCATTACGAGAGTAACGATGTGTGAATAATGAAAGCAATGTTTCTCCGAATTACTCACATCTCTATTACTAAAAAGAAAGCTGCTTATTATCTATCAACCAAATAAACAATGTTTTTCATACAACAACTCTTTTTTACAACTAAAATAATCTCAGCGACTAGGTTGGGTCGCACAATTTTGAGGTCATTTTCGGACAATATTTCGATTTGCTTCTAATGTTTCACTTTCGTCCGATGTTTCACGCACACGTAGAATTCTACTCAGACAAGCATTTATGAAAATGTACACATAAATATTGTATTAAGGTAAGCCACAACAAATGATTTGCATTGAAAGACATCCTGTTTTCCTATATGTTATGAAGAAATACAGTCACTCACTCACTCACTCACTCACTCACTCACTCACTCACTCACTCTCTCTCTCAGGCACAAAAAGGATGTATGTATTTATGGGTGAAGGTAAAGAATACGCACTCCCGGTGATTAGGGTTAGGATTAAGCTGAAAACGGCGTGTGTGCGCGTAGGCGTATATGAAAGATAATGTGTGTGTGAGAGAGAGTGATTGAGAGAGAGAGAGCGAGTGAATGCCACTTACACATACATGCAAAAAAATTCATACATCACAACATACACCTTCACTCTGTCTCTCTCTCTCTCTTACGTCCATTTCATATACACGTACATCTTACACTTTCTCTACTCTTTTACTTTCTCGTCTCACTTCAAAGCAAATGTCACCTTTTCACTTTATCCTCTCTTTCAATTTCTGGTCTCTTCAAAGCATAACAGAAATCAAAACAATTTTACGGAAATTAACAAACAATCATACGATCCCATATATGTCGAGCTGACAACATTGCTTCTTCAAACGAAAGAATGCCATAAAATAACTTCCTTTGATACACACACACATACACACACTCTAGGTAAAATTTCTGTGTGATTCATGTTATTTTTTGCAGTGTACACGCGCAAATCTACAGCTCAAATCCAATTCAAATGATCTTATCCTATTCTGTAAATTGTGTTTGTGATGAACGTATTTAAAAACCTGATCTTCGATATAAACTTGAAAGAAAGTCTTCCCAGAAACCCTGCCCTTTACCTCTTTTCTCTAGCATGTCTTCTTTTTTCCTAAATTTCTTCCGATTCCTATGTTTTCGATACAAAAGATTAGGATTTCAATCATAGAACACGTTCTGAATATTTTAATTTTTTCTCTTCCACTCCAAATTCATTTTTTCCCTTTTAAAAAATTTTTATTCTTGGTAATCCATGGAGAAAAAACAGAGTTTACGAATCGTTAAGAATTTTACTCATCAGTTTCAAAAGGCTACACACTCCCAATGTTTCACATTTAGCTTTTTAGAAAGCGGGGAAGTTTCTTCACACTCAACACGGATGTCTACATCAAATGCCTGGAGGATGGAGGGCGACCCTGGGTCAAGGGTTTGGTTGCTGGAAGACCCTATATCTTGCAACAGGACTCTGCACCATGCTACACAAGCAGGAGAACTCAGTTATGGCTCTCAGGCAATTTATGCTACGATATCAAGCCTAACATTTGGCCAAATAGCTCGTGTGGGGCGCAGACCAGCAAAACTCGTTGTAACACCAAAGACGAACTGAATGCAAGGATTATGGCAGCATTCATCAACGTAAACAACGAGACGGTTCAGAAGAGCTGCAGGAGATCCTGAATTCGTCTGGAGGCCGTGGTTGAAGTCAATGTTCATTTTATTGAATAAATTTACTCTTTAGTATTTCAAGATATTTTAATGTAATTTTGGCAAATATATCTGTTAAAACGAGATGCAGTATTATTTCCATTTTTGTGTAATTTAGATGACAATTTATTCACCGCACGCTACACACACACACACACACACACACACACACACACATATATATATATATATCTGTGTGTGTGTGAGTGTGTGTATGTATATATGTATACACTCATGCACGCACGCACACACACTCACATACACATATATAGGGTATTATATGTTATGATATGCTAAGATGGGAGTTATATACAATATTGAAGACAAGCAGTGTTTGTCTAAGAGATACAAATCGTGTTGACGTTTTAAATCAGTTGATAATCTGCAGTTATATCACTGCTATCGCATCATATGTCCGTTCTTACATAAAAGCAGAGTAAAAGTATGACTTTTGATTTTGTTTTCAGATACGTATCTTTACAACCTACCAAGAGGGCAAGAGTCTGACAGCATTTATTGCATGGTTCATTCCCCACTCCCTCTCTCTCTCTCTCTCTCTCTGCCTCTTTCCGTCTCCCTCTTTCGTTTTCTATCTCTCTTTTACAAACAGACATGTTTATGTGGGAAGGTAAGTAGGCGTCCATAAGCACAAATACATTATATATATATATATATATATATAATGTATATATGTATGTATGCATATCAAAAATACACACACAAGTATACTCTAGGCAGCAGTATTATGAATCAGTGACGAAAGCAAGCGATATAGCTTTTCAATTAACATATTAATGGAAAGTTATTGAACGAAAATAAACCAGATTTATGCATGAATGCAACTCAGACTGTTTACGATATTGAAACTCAGATAAACTTACATTAAGACCGGCCACACATTCGTACTTCAACATAATCCCCAATAAAGATAGAGAAAACATGCTTGTATATAATTTAATATACATATGGAAATTGAATATTAAAAGAAATACAAGATAATAGGCAGGCCATAGATAAACTCGTATCACTGACTGCTACGTTTATGATCAGGCCTCATCTAACGGAGGTCACTAGGCGTGACTCTTATACTATGTGTTCAGCTTCAAATCTCCTGATGCATGAATTTCATAATCTATGACTATACCATTTAGTTATATGGCGAAGTTCAAAGATATTTGGTATATAAAGAATATTTAATTAATCGCTTACAAGCGGTTAAATTATCCTAATAATATTATCATATACATACGTATGTGCGTGTGTCTGTGTGTATATATGTGTGTCTGTGTGCGCTCGACCATATATATACATTTACGTTATTTGTCTTGCCAGATTCCTCTTGAATAATTAAACTGCAGAGGAGGAGACGCGTGGAATGGAGAGTCGTTGAAGAGTTCACAAGATGTGTAATGAAAGATGTTCGAAAAAGGTACACTAATTAGAATTGAAGTGACGAACGAGTATATGGTGCCATTTGTTATTTGGTAAAACAAAAGCCAAAAATATATTCATCCCGAAATATAACTATACATGTGTGTGTGCGTGCGCGTGCGCGTGTGTGCGCCTATGTTTGTATACAAATATTTCGGACTAACGAAAACTGTGTGAGCGGATATGGCATGCGGAAAATGAAAGAAGCCCGTCGTATGTATGTATACAAGTAAAGGAATAAAATAATTGATAATCCAAATAAGAAGAGAACGAAGACTTTATATCGTTAAAGTTCAGTTACAATCGTTTCTGTACCAACGCCAGTCCACACAAAAGTACTACGTGAAAATTTACGCAATATTTGTAGCTTTAAACATTAGAGTGGCACTTCTTTATACCCACATGAAAGGTGCACTCTTACATTGTTCGTCCGTCAAGCTACGTGTTTTCCATATATCGGGCGGAAACAAAGAAGAGTTTATAAAGATAAATATGAAAGTAGATTGGAAAAATAAGGATAGGGAAATTACATTTTCAATAGCAAAATAGATAAAAAGTATGGTTAGAAAATGAAGGAGCAATAGAAGGAGAAGACGAAGAAAACGAAGAAGAAGCGGAAGAAGAAGAGGAAGGAGAGGAAGAAGAAGTAGGAGAGGAAGAAGAGACGAAGAAGAAAGTGAAAAAGAAGTGGAAGAAGAAGAAGAGGGAAGAAGAGACGGAGAAGAAAGTGAAAAAGAAGTGGAAGAAGAAGAAGAAGAGGGAAGAAGAGACGGAGAAGAA
>NC_068995.1:35418038-35418456 GCF_001194135.2 Octopus bimaculoides | reverse complement strand
AAGATGGAGAAAGAGAAAGAAGAAGAAGGTGAAGAAATAATGGAAGAAGTAGAAAAGGAAGAAAAAGAAGAAGAATATGAAGAAGAAAACGAAGAAAAAGTGAAGAAGAATGTGAATAAAACATTGAAAAAGAAGGAGAAGAGGTAGGTGAAGAAGAAGAAGAAGAAGAAGAAGAAGAAGAAGAAGAAGGTGAAGAAGAAGGTGAAGAAGAAGAAGAGGAAGAAGAAGAATGTGGAGAAGAAGAATGTAAAGAAGAAGAACAACAACAACAATAACAACAAGAGCGACGAGAAGAAGAAGAAGAAGAAGAAGAAGAAGAAGAAGAAGAAGAAGAAGAAGAAGAAGAAGGTGAAGAAATAATGGAAGAAGTAGAAAAGGAAGAAAAAGAAGAAGAATATGAAGAAGAAAACGAAGAAAA
>NC_068995.1:35412203-35418025 GCF_001194135.2 Octopus bimaculoides | reverse complement strand
GAGGTAGGTGAAGAAGAAGAAGAAGAAGAAGAAGAAGAAGAAGAAGAAGAAGAAAAAGAAGGTGAAGAAGAAGAAGAAGAAGAAGAAGAAGAAGAATGTGGAGAAGAAGAATGTAAAGAAGAAGAAGAACAACAACAGCAATAGCAACAAGAGCGACGAGAAGAAGAAGAAGAAGAAGAAGAAGAAGAATGTGGAGAAGAAGAATGTAAAGAAGAAGAGAAGAACAACAACAATAGCAACAAGAGCGACGAGAAGAAGAAGAAGAAGAAGAAGAAGAAGAAGAAGAAGAAGAAGAAGAAGAAGAAGAAGAAGAAGAAGAAGAAGAGCGAGCAGAATAAGATGAAGGATGAGTTGGATTAGACGAGGAAAGAGAAAGCGAAAACGATTAGTTGGAAGGAAGAAGGTTTATGTGGACAACAAAGGAATGATCCCACAATGGCCAGCATCAAATTACAATGGACGAGTGAATTGTAATTTTGGTTTGGAACCATAAATATCTCGTGATAAAATAAAGTAACGAAGAGTTATAAAAAAATAATTACGACAGCAACAATAATAATGAGAGGAAAATACTAGTAGTAGCAGTTGTAGTAGCTGCAGCAGCAGCAGCAGCAGCAGCAGCAGCAGCAGCAGTAGTAGTAGTAGTAGTAGTAGTAGTAGTAGTAGTAGTAGTAATGAAAATAATAGAAATATCAAAGATGATAATACTAATAATAATCGTAACAATAATAGAAAAGATGATAATAATAGTTGTAGTGATAGCCACGACAGAAGACGCAGTTGGAACACAAACTACTTTAGAGATGATGATGACAAAAGCAAAGCGTAGATAGCCTAAAGCTCGGGTTGAGTGCTGCATTGGAAATATGATTTTTCTTCTCCGAAACAAAATATTTCCGAAAAAAAAAAAAAAAAAAAGAAAAGCCAATCTTAATGACTGAAAACTTTCACCAATACAATTAAAGTAAAACTGTACTCTCGACACAATGGAAACCAACCTACACATACAGGAAAAACACATTCCTATCAATAGAACATTCAACCATTCGTAAATCCATTTTTACTGATATGGACATTTAACACAATATATTCACACACAACATGCAGCTGAGCACATTCTAGATAGAAAAGAAACCTGCTATTCCATTCAGTAGCATTTTTGACACTTAACCTCTTGAATCCTTTTCCAAGCCGCAGCATAAACAACAATATATAAGAAGAAACTTTAAATAAAAAATATCGACATGTTCTTTACACACAAGGTATGAGAAGAAAGTGTTTTAATTTCAAATTTCTATTTCATAATTCATGACTTTGAATTTTTAATATTTGATAAAATGCACATACACATCGAAACAAGAAATATTTTATAAAAAGTCACAATGTAGCAAATACATAAATACGTATTCTGTCCAATTAAAGAAAAGCAGTAAAAAGAATGTTTAAACATACAGGTGTCCCGCATTGTTGAAATATATTTTGATGAATTTCCAGTTTCAGAACGTTGCTTACTCTTTACTCAGCCTGATATATATTTATATATATATATGCGTATACGCATGTAATACAATGTTTCTGAATTTTCAGATTTTTTTATATGCAAGGCCACTGGTTTTAAATTGATGTTAATTAAATTAATATTCAATTTATCACCCTCATTATATATATATATATATATATATATATACATATATAAAATGTGGATGTCAAGCTGACCTAGGTTGGTCCTTGGAGGGTTGGTAGTGTATGGAGGACTGTTTGCCATCATATTGTCTCAAATGTCATTTAGTCTTTCCGGAATGCTCCTAGATGTTTCCCCTCTCTATGTCATGTTCATGTCTTTACAATCATCTTCTATGCATCTTATGCTGTAGATTACATTTCTAGTTCTATAGTTAATGCCAGGGTCAAACTTACATGCCATGCAATTATCATTGGTGCATATGGTATTTTCAAAGGGATACGTCCTACATAGTTGTGATCTGATGGAGTTCCTTGGCTTTTCAACAATATTAATGTTGAGTTTGGTCTCCTTCAGAACTTTCTGAAATCTACGGGCTAGTTCTCGAAGGGCTGTGGCCTCTACAAATATCACTCCTTGATATTTGTCGGTTTTATACCGCGTGTTCACCCTGTTTGCTCTGTCACAAGCTCTTTGTATCTTATTCCAGTCTTTGCTTCTATATCTAGGGGAGGTGCCACTGGTTCTATTATATATAATGTTATCTAACTTTTTTTCTAGCAACCCTATATACGTGAACCCTATTTTTATGATCATATCCAAAGAATTGCATACTGTGCATGAAGTTCTGTTCATGTTTCTTCGTTTCATCGGGTTTGCATAGTGGGGACACGTTGTTCATTAACGTCACTACATATATACACGCGCGCGCGTATATATGTAGTGACATGGATGCGTCGTTAAGGAAGTTAATTTGTATGTGCCTCCGAGCTGAAATCTTAGCACAGTAACTTCAGAGTGGTGTTTAGAAGTCGGAAATTATAAAAGTATACTGTGCTATACCACGCAGTGACAAACAAATACAAGCATGAATGCATGCACGCACGCACGCATGCGCTCACATATATGAGCAATATTATTTTGTACTCTAGGCACAAGGCTCGAAATTTTTGGAGAGGGGGCCAGCCGACTGGATTGATCCCAGTATGGAACTGGTACTTATTTATCAACCCCGAAAGGTTGAAAAGCAAAGTCGACCTCGGCGGATTTGAACTCAGAACGTTAAGACCGACGAAATACACATATATGAGCAATATTGATTTCACTTAGACTTCAAATTTCTTCTACAACGGTTTATTACACAAGCTGTGTTAATCATTAAACTCGAAACTCGAATTCTCAGTGAAATCAATATTATTAATAGATTTCACTTTACTAATTATTCCAGTTAATTCACTTAAACACACATACAAATATATTTATACTGTGCCGAACCTGCCCGTTATCCGGCTTCCGGTAATCTGGCAATACTGTGCAATATTTTGTAATATAATGTGCTCTGTATTGAATAAACAACAGGCTCTGTTTTTGAAGTTGATTAATTTTCTCAGAGTGTGTTGAAAATAGTTTTGTTCCTTACATTCTAAAGTGGAGTGATAAAAGTTAATTATACTCTACTTTATCAGCATATTAAATTAGAAATATATCATTTAAATAATGCCATGTTCTTTACATTTATTCAATTTCTTCCTATAAATTTGATACTGTATACATGATACAGTATAGTATATCATCAGAATTTTAAGTGGATTACGAATATCAAAACAGACTCTGCTTTAGAAGTGTTAAATAAGATTTAGTTCTTTACTGTCTAGCACTTTTACCTATATATTCATAATGTCTCCAGAAATCTGAGACTCTTCCGGTCTCAAGGTTTCCGGATAACTGGTCCGGCACTGTATATTTGTATGTAGAAAACGTGTAATCATACGTAGATGCATAAGTTCTTCTATACAGTTGACGCTCGGGTTACAAGGCACCGGTGTTGCATGATATTACCTGGCAAGAAGCTTAGTTTTCTTCGAATTTTTGAGTTTTATCTTACACATGGCTGTGTAGTTAGGAAGTGCTTTTCCACCCACATGGTTTCGGGTTCAACCCCACTGCACAGCACCTTGGATACTTGGGCAAGACCCCTTCTTCCACGATATCCCGTGTCAACCAGCATCTAGTGAGTGCACACACACACACACACATATATATATATATCACGTGACAGACAATTCTATCGGATGTTGATGTACGTCGCGTGTCGCAATGCGCTTTGCATCGTTTTAGCTTTCGATTAATGGCATCCCGCTGGCTAGGCGAGCGGATCAACATTTCCTCTGATCGGAAGGCTACTCCTTGACAAAGTTACCAATCTACAGCTGAATAGACAGGAGCAACCTGAAACAAAGAGTTTTCCTCAAGAGCTCAACATAACACTCAATCCGAAAAACGGATTCTATTGCCGAATCGCTAATTGAAGGGGACATACACAAACCAACATCGGTTTTCAAGGTGAGGGGAAAACAAATGCAAAGAACAAAATTACACAAGCACACAGATGCCTACACATACGCGCGCGTGTGCGTGTATATATATATATATATATATACATACACACACACACATATAGTTTTGAATGGAAGGAGATTGCTCTTTCTCAGGGATGTATTTCATCCGAGCGTACCCCGGTTTACCGACGTATCGATTAATGTTTCTGGAATTTGATATTTTGTGTTAGCATTCGTGCTTCTTCGACATCAGTACTTAACACTTATCAAGTTCCAGTTGTCGTTATAGATGCTTTCATCTATCCGATATAGGAGAAGAGAATTTTATAATATAAAGAAAGAGTCTGAACACAGAAATGAATTTATTTATAATGACTATTAAATTAATAAATTGATTTCTGTGTTCACACTCTCCATTTTCTTTCTTCTACCGGCCATGATGAAATACCACAAGGTATAGAAAATCCGTATTCGCCTTTATATATTTAATCCTTTATATTGAACACTCAATATTCCATATATTCAATAAGACATTCAATACTTCATTTCATTGTACCATCTATTTTTTTATATTATATATTATATATTCCATATTCTATATCCCACATTAATTTTACAAGAATATGAATAAAACATAAAAAACAGACGGATTTGGAACTCTTTTAAATAAAATAATATATTCCTCTATACACGATCATACAAAACCCTTTTTTTGTATTTATTTTTACTCACACACACATACATATATATATATGTATATATATATATATATATATATATATATATATATATATATATATATATATATATATACTTGCATACATATGTATACATGGACTCACACACACACACACACATACACACACACATACGGTTGTGTGTGCGTATGTGTGCTTGTGTATTTGTGTGCATTATTGAATTTTTATCCCCACAGTTTGACAAATGGTGTTGGTTTGTTTACGTCACCGTAGACTAGCGAATCAGCAATAGAAACGGATAGAATATTACGCGACACTGGGGCGTATTTGATTGAGTAAGCTCCTATAGTCTTCACCTCCACATGGCCGCAGTCCAATGACTGAACAAAAAGGAAGTAAAATATAAAAGATACCCCAGTTGGTTGTTTCTGTTTTGGTTTTTCAATTTTCTTTACATTTTCGTTTCGTTTCACTTCTACAATAGCGAAGTAGACAACACTAATGTTGAAGTTAGAATTGCTTTATATTTTATGTAATATTTTCAAGATTTAATAATTGAATTTTGGAAGTCAAGAAAGACAATATGTCTGGAAATGAAAATTATATAGTAATCAACTCCAGAGGGGAAAAGGTTCAACGAAAACTACGAAACGTAGCAAATTTTAGAACAATTAAAAGAAATGTGTAATAAACAGAACCAGTATACAATAGGTATATCTTCAATAACATCAAAACACACATCATATATATGGTGTAATAACATTATAGGAACAATGGGAGAAACATAAACTATTTTGAACAGATGGTTTTAGTTTATCTTCAACATTGTACATCTTTCCATCGACTATATAATATTACGAGAATAGCCATTATATTTGTGCGTGCGTATCTGTACGTGTGTGTGTGTGTGTGTGCATTGTGTATTTGCATGTGTGTGTGTGTATGTGTGTGTGTGTGTCTGTGTGTGTGTGTGTGTGTCTGTGTGTGCTTTGTTATACAGGGTGTCATTTATAGATTTATCTGCTTCGAGTTCCAAACAATTAAAGGAGTCGTTGGAAACGGCCGTAATGGATTGACACCTGCACCCTTCCATTACATATATAT
>NC_068995.1:35404781-35412185 GCF_001194135.2 Octopus bimaculoides | reverse complement strand
TGTGTGTGTGTGTGTGTGTGTGTGTGTGTGTGTGTGTGTACCTCTGTGTGTGTGTACCTCTGTGTGTGTGTGTGAGTGTATTTGTTTCTGAGTTTGACCCCCACCACCGCTTGACAACCGGTGTTGGTGTGTTCACCTGTCCATAAAATAGAAGTTCACCCAAAGGAAACGATAGAATAAGTACCAGGCTATAAAAAAATAAGTACTAATGTCGATTCATTTGACTTATAATTTTTCAAGTCTTTGCCCCATTATAGCCGAGGTCTGATGACTCAAGCAAGTAAGAGTTAAAACACACACACACACACACAGATGCACGCATACACACACACACACACACACACACACACACACGCGCACACACACACACATACACACACACAAATATAATATTGGCACAAGGCCAGCAATTTCGGGTAGAGGTAAGGGATGTGTAGATTATATGGACCTTAGTTTTCAACTGGTACTTATTTTATCGACCCCGAAAGGATGAAAGGCGAAGTCGATCTCGAAGGAAATTTGAACTTAGATCGTGAAGACGGACGAAATGCCACTAAGCATTTTCTCGTCGCGTATAAAGGTATAACAGTAAACACACTTCCATATTAATTCTTTTCTCGTTGTCCATATTAATTCTTTTCTGTTTTCAACTCATGTATCATTATTAGCTATTTCAACTCTCAGATACTGTAGTGAGACGTGCTAAGCAAAAGCATGGTCAAAGTTATAAAAACTCAAGAAACACTCTCTCTGTCTCTGTCTGACTGCCGGTCTTTGTGTATCACTCGCTGTCTTTGTGCACAAACACATACAATGTTTGTACCAAGTGACGAATAAGCACAATCGCTAGAGGGCTGGATGTACTGACTAGTGATAGTATGGTTTCGAATGCCTAAGCAGTAAATTCAAATACCATCAAGGTAACCTTTGCCTTCCAAGGTTTCCTTTTTTTTTTCTTCTTGTTATGCGTGAGGTAAATTGTTGGAAGAATTAAAGTGTCAAGCAGGATGGCTTACATTATCGCTTTGCTTTCTGACAACCTCTACACCAACAATGCTGCTAAGATTTACCGACACATGGTAGCGGCCTTTACCTTGGTTAACGTTATTGGCGTTGGGAAGAAAGACTTACACGAATGGGCAGCTGCCAGATTGTATCAAAACAATCCTACCTTAGCCTACACGCACATATGCAATACATGTGTAATACACACACACACTACGCACACGCACGCACACGCACGCACACGCACGCACACACACACACACACACACACACACACACACACACACACACACACACACACACACACACACACACACACATATATATATGTATGTAATTATGTATATATATACACACACAGACGCCAAGTACCTCATTTAACGCTACTTCTGAGAACGAAATCTCGTTATAATGAAGTTCAATAGAGCGATTAGCAGCCAAATTCACAAAGAAAATAAACAGGTTCGTTTCAGCCGCCACTGCAATTTCCCGATTAAACCTGAAAATCGCTGCAATTAACCATCTCGTTTCTCCATTAGAGAACACCGAAGAAAACAATCAGTCAAATTTCGTTTGATTTTTTTTTTGTGTGTGTGTGTGTGTTCTGGAACATTTGTTGGTGTTACATTTTGACATTTGCTTAATAATTTCTTATATTATTAAAGTAAAGTAATTAAAAAGTAATTCAGCACTCTTATTATCCCGTCAAGAAACATATGCTTGAAGCGATATCATTAAAGAATGTCAAATTAACCTTTATAAATTGAGGAGAATGGCAATATGTCGTGGGATTATTAGAACTTTAGACAGAATCAATCGGACAAAAGTGCTAGTGAGTATAACACCTCATACTTGACATAACGCTGTAAAATCAAGGAAATTATAGAGAAATGTTATTAGCGTGGCTAAATACTGCAGCTTAATTCACCATACTTTCAAATTATTATGCAGTAAATGGTGTTTCATTCATTTAAATCAATAGTTCTCAACCAGAGTCCATATAATCCCTGGGGGTCCATATAAGATTTTGTCGTCAAAATTTATGTGCAGTAAGTCGTTTATACTTTTACAATACACAAAAGATTTTAACAGCTTTGCTTATAGGATTTCTAATGATATTTCAACAGTTGAAATAAAAAGAAACTGACATAGGCGTAGGAGTGGCTGTGCTGTAAGTAGCTTGCCTACCAGCCACATGGCTCCGGGTTCATTCCCACTACGTGGCACCTTGGGCAAGTGTTTTCTACTATAGCCTCAGGTCGACCAAATCCTTGTGAGTGGATTTGGTAGATGGAAACTGAAAGAAACCCATCGTATATATGTGTGTATGGGTTCAGTCCCACTTCGTGGCACCTTGGGCAAGTGTTTTCTACTATAGCCTAGGGCCGACCAAAGCCTTGTGAGTGGATTTGGTGGACGGAAGCTGAATGAGGCCCGTCGTATATATGTATATATATATATATATATGTGTGTGTGTGTGTGTGTGTTTGTGAGTCTGTGTTTGTCCTCCTAGTATTGCTTGACAACCGATGCTGGTGTGTTTATGTCGCCATCACTTAGCGGTTCGGCAAAAGAGACCGATAGAATAAGTACTAGGTTTCCAAAGAATAAGTACTGGGGTCGATTTGCTCGACTAAAGGCGGTGCTCCAGCATGGCCGCAGTCAAATGACTGAAACAAGTAAAAGAGTAAAAAAGAGTATGTGTGTGTGTGTGTATGTGTGTGTGTGTGTGTGTGTGTGTGTGTGTGTGTCTGTGTCTGTGTTTGCGCCCCATCACCTGACAACCGATGCAGGTGTGTTTACGTCCCCGTAACTTAGCGGTTCGGCAAAACAGACCGATACAATAATTACTAGGCTTACAAAAAATAATTCCTGGGGTGTATTTGCTCGACTAAAGGCGGTGCTCCAACATGGCCACAGTCAAATGACTGAAACAAGTAAAAGAGTGAAATAGTATAAAATACAATAGGTTCTTTTTTAAGATTGAATGGTATGTAAAATAAGAATCAAAAGAATCCCTGGGCAGAAATGGTTGAGAACCACTGATTTGAACGACAGGAACAAGACAGTTTAAATAACAGAAACAGGTGAAATAAAAAGAAACTGACGATGCCGGTCAAACATTTCTGGCTTTCTATGGAGGGCTTGAGAAGTTGAGAATTGGACTATATTCATGGATATATTTTTGGAGTAAGGATTTTTGCCAACATAACATGACAGTCCTGATTTAGGACGAATGTTGCTGTAGTTTAGCCCCAGGAGACATCGTATCCAGCTGGCTATACGACACGATCTGTGTCCTTATATTTTCTAACAAGGGAATCTAGCACCCTTACATATTGGCAAAAATCTTTACTCCAAAGTACTGTTGCTGAATATCTCTTGTTGTGAGATTTAAAAATAGTAATTTTCTAAGATATATATTTGTTAGATATTTTTTGTTAGATAATTTTGTCATTCTATATTGCTCTTCCTAATTTAACTTTCTTTTGTAGGATGTATAAGGTCCCTCATATTTTGAACAATAAGTCTACCACGCTGTCCGGCTTAATCCCGCCAACTGGCATTTGAGTGTCTTTAGCAGAGTTCTGTCTTTTGCACTCATTCAGACAATGCTGCCAATTTAGGAATTTTTGTGACTTTTCCATGAATCATCACCCTGTATAAGTTCCTACGATGTGAAACATAGATCCATTCCTCTGGCCAATTCTCTCCAACGAGTTACTACAAATCACTACAAACTATTTATCCTATTTAACTCTGAGACGCTTCTACACTCACCAAACTTTAATTTTTCCCTTTTTCCGGAGACAAACTCAAACATTTGGAGGTACTTTTCAGAGTGTCCCATTCCATTCAACTATCTTTCAATTGTTCTCACTTCTGACATCTCTACGGTGATGGAGTAACGTTCACTATCATTTTGTATCTCTCTCTTTCTTCCCTCCATAACAACCTATCCAGCTTCCGGAGAACTACAACTAGTAAGGATCTATTCTGTTATATTTTTCGCAGTGCGCTTTCACTTTACTGAAGTTTAGTAAAAGTTACGCTGCTGCTCTAGCATCAGAAAAGTCTTTAACGTGTTTGGCATGAAAGTTTATCAAAATTTACTATCTACAGGCTCTACTTACCTCTCACCTCTCCGATCAGTGGCTTTCTATAAGATCGAACCATTGCATTTACGGAGTTCTTTCTTCCTCACTCTCCATAATATCTGTTATGCCACAGAGCTCCGTTCCCTTACATCAATGTTTACCTACTGCCACATCAGTAACGCTTACGCTTATGCAAATAACACAACCCTTCATTTCTTCTAATCTTTCCCCAACCAAGCGTCATCCACACGCATTCTAAAGACTTCACACCGAACCTGCATTGTTTCCATAAATGGAGAGCATGAGAGAGAATTATCCAAGCGAAGGATGTCAACCTTGTCCCTTTTTGCAACCAAAATCCTCAATAAAAACACGCCAACTTTTCTCCACAACCTCCTTAAATTAAGTAATACTCAACTAGAACACTCATAACCCCAAATGCTGCTTTTACAATTAGCGCGTATCTCACCTGTTGAAAATACGTCTTTAGCATAATTAAAAGCGCATCCTATATATTGGCGCTTCTCTTGAAGTTCGAAAAACATTTCAGGTCCTAAGACCTGCTGGCAGGATAGAAAGCTCACGCCTGGGATGGTATTATGGCTATGTACACAAACACTTTGGACAGCATGCATTTACACATGAACACATTTCAATCTTTGGTTGATGTATGCACTGTCTTGTCTTTTCTAGCACTACTGTAAGAGCTTCTATTCTTGGGAGCGAGCTTGGATTGTATCTCTTATACTCAGTCTCACATCAACACACCAGACCCTCAATCCCTCGTCACCACTGTTGTGTTGAACATTCTCCTCGGTCATATCTCCAGTAATTTCTCCGCAGGATATCGACCCTCTAGAATCTTCTTATTTATATCTTTCTTGTAACTGTTATTCTGCGACAGTTTTAACGAAATAATAATGGAATCAAACTCATCTCTACATCCAACAAACTCAACGAGTAAAATTTTGTCAACGAATGTCTACTGTTTCGGAATTTGCTAGTCGGTAAGACATTTATCTGAATGGAAAGAAAAGACGCAAAGGCTATATAGCAGTAAAGGGCAACTCAAGTGGTTTTAAAGAATAAAATCACTGGAAACTTAAAACCTTAAGTGATTGTTTGCCACAAGTTCTAGGGTGATTTTCATTTGGAAACCTACAAGAAAAGTGTAGAAAACACAACATTATACAAGAATAAATAACTTGAAATTTGTTGATTAAAATAAACATTGAGCAAGCACTAAAAATCGTGAAGATGCATGCGAAGAATACAAATAGATATGTCTCATTGATAAAAAAACTGGTATTAAATGTAATTAAGGAAAACCATACGTTAGAAGATGAAAGAATCTTGATTAGACTAGTCGGATTTAAACAATATGATATGCATAATCTATTGTTTACTCATAGCAAAACGTTCTCTATAAAGACTCTAATTTATGAGTACCAGTGTCTGTCGAAATTGAAATAATTCCTGCATTAGATATTTCAGACGCGACTCAAATTTTTAATGAAACATAATAGTAAAATGATCAGTAAAGAATCACTGAATCATTTTTGAGAAAAATACGGAACTAATCGTTGCACAATAATATTTTATTTCTTTCTATATTTTTAACTTATTACATAAAGTAAAGACAAGATACATATATTTTTGGTTGATAAACATAATTTTGATTTTGGTGAAATATTTAATTCAATAGATGTGGAAGCACTGCTGACTTACTGCTTATTAGATAAGTGTCACTTTCTCTCCATAATGAAAGTTATATGCAAAGTTTCTGTTTATGAAGCAAAAAGTGAAATATAATTTTGTATCAGGGGTACTTGATATTTTTTTTTTTCTGAAAGGGGAAAATTATTTCATTCAAAATAAAATATTAATCTATATCATCTTAATCAAAAGGCAGAAAAACAGAGAGACTATCTCTTTATAGACGAAGGGTTGTACCTTATTATGAAACACTTTTAAGAGTATTCAAATGCCAGTGCAACATTGAAATCGTTACCTCATCAAGTACACGCTGAAAGGAAATGACCAAGCTGCTGTTCAGATAAACAATGATAACGAAATTAGTCAATATCCGAAGTAATGGCATCCATTTAAGGATTTGCAAGTTATGAAAGATCACTTGCAATAGTGAGACTGCAAGTTAATCTACCAGATGAACAAACAATATTGCTCAGAAATAATGAGGATATATGTGGCTCTCAATGAACGACATAACAGAACAACATTAACAGAATTCTTTTCAGTGTGCATCAATGATGACTTTGCAAATACACTACTTTCTGTTGAAGTAACCATGTATTTCACTCGGAACAGTAGTAACAAAGAATGGCAAAGAAGAAAGCGATGGAAAACATTTAAAGCCATTTGAATGTTTTCAAAGAAACAATTGGTCGTGTTTATGCTGTCACCCCAAAGGCAAGAGAATTGTATTATTTACTTTGCAGATAACTTTCCTTATGTATGGAGGGGAAAACGATATGTATATGCTTTACTTCTTTTGATTTTGTACTGGTTATTAACACTGAACTTGTGCACGTGTTGTGGAGTATTATTTCATTTTACCAAATGGTTTATAAAATGCGGATCGAAAAAAGAACTGACACAAGTAGTGGAGCATGTATGATTACGTAATCTTTCGAAGGTGATGCACAAGCATTCACCTCAGCCCAGTTATGGAAATCAGTGAAGAATAAGAGGATACATGGATACATGCATACAGACACAAGTGTTGCATGTATATATGTGTACATTTACATGAATTTATACATAAAAGCAGACATATAGACATGCATACATACATGCATATATACATACGTACAAACATACATACATGCATGCATACATATATACATAACACATACATATGTGTGTGTGTGAGTATGTGTGTGTATGTGTGTGTGTAAAACAGTAATCTCTTAATCTTTATTTTATTTTTTGCGATTAGAAAAGTAGAGAAAATGTCTAAGAGTAATCGATGCAAAGAGTAAAAGGGAAAGAGAGAAGGGAGGAAGAGAAAAAGACAGTCAGACAGAAAGTAACAGTGAGAGGGACAAAATTCAGTTTGGTTTATCAGTTCAATAATAACAAGTCATTTGTGCTAATTTGTGCGTTAATTAATATTTATATGCAAAGAGGCCACAGGTTATTGCAACTCGACATTTCTAGCTCATACATAGCGTTTGTGCTTGAATAGTTCGTGTGCAAGCGAACTTTATGGAACAGAAGAGAAGGACGGTATGAGAGATATGGATATATATATATATATATATATATATATATATATATA
>NC_068995.1:35403430-35404363 GCF_001194135.2 Octopus bimaculoides | reverse complement strand
GAGAGAGAGAGAGAGAGAGAGAGAGAGAGAGAGGGAGAGAGAGAGGGAGAGAGAGAGAGAGAGAGAGAGAGAGAGTCAGGAAAACAAAGAAAGAAAATGTGAAAGACAAACACCTGTGCAGTAGAATTAGTTGGAATATATTTTTCAATCTTAGGCAAGAAAACTGGTGGAATGTTTGCAACACACTGGTAAATATTTTCTAGTCCGTATAACAATAAGAATTGTTTGTTGAATTAGCCAACAAGCTCAACGATCACAAAACTTCAGAACGTATTGAAAACAAGATCAATGGAAAGTGTGTAGATTCAAAAGAAATGCACGAAATATATATTATATAATGGTGGGAACAACGCAAAAGAGCGTAAAGAATGTAGAGTGAAGATAATCTACAGGTAAAGAAAGAATATCTGTAGAAAGTGGGAACAGTTTATTTTCCTTTGTAACATATATCTGTTTCCTTGGAATTTATAGAAAAATATATTAGCAAGCAACACAGAGAGGATTACGTACACACAAACACAGATAATACGCACACGCACACACACACACACACACACACACATACATTATATATATATAAAATCATTGGTGCAATACAGAAATCTTTCTACTCTACCAGTTATTTTCACGTCATCCTCAAAAATCTCCATACGCAGATGTGTATCTATCTATCTATCTATCTATCTATCTATCTATCTATCTATCTATCTATCTATCTATCTACTTATTTAGTATCTATCTATTTCTCATTCTATTCCCAGTTTCTTCTGTGCTTTTATCAAGCAGCTGAAGAAGAACTGTATCCGAAAGGTAATATTTTTCTCATTCAATTTTGACCGCCATTACTCTAATAACAAAATGGAAAATTCTCTAGCAGTTTTGCTCTTGCTTTGTATTTCCTGATCAGTTTATATACGTACATATATACATACA
>NC_068995.1:35400845-35402385 GCF_001194135.2 Octopus bimaculoides | reverse complement strand
GTGCTAACGTTTCTGCCACTTCGTGGCCTTAAACTAAGCCTGTGCTAACGTTTCTGCTAATTCGTGGCCTTAAACTAAGCCTGTGCTAACGTTTCTGTCAATTCGTGGCCTTAAACTAAGCCTGTGCTAACGTTTCTGCCAATTCGTGGCCTTAAACTAAGCCTGTGCTAACGTTTCTGCCAATTCGTGGCCTTAAAACTAAGCTTGTGCTAACGTTTCTGCCAATTCGTGGCCTTAAACTAAGCCTGTGCTAACGTTTCTGCCAGCTCGCCGCCTTTTGTTTACAATTTCTGCGATTCTCTTTGCGTCGTGTGCGTGAACTTTCGCTTTTTTTAATCGTGTGTAGGGTCTTTCGTTTGTTTGAATCCGGTATATTTATAATTTTTTCTGTGAAGGGATCTGATTTTTTAATGATAATTCATTTTATTAAAACTTGTAAAAGTTGAAACTTTTAAACATGTTTTTCTAATTCATAATTTAAAATTTTTACCATTGATAAACAAAAAATATTGTTGAAACTAGTTTGGTATATATGTAAATAAAATTTATTTAAAGACAATTACAAATTTAGGTGCATTTTCAAGAACAAATTTGCATATAGTTTTTCCTGCGTGGAAATACACCTCCCCTTTTGAAATATCTATGTGTATGTGTGTGTGCAAGTCTGTGTGCGCGCTCGTGTGTGTGTAATACATCCCGACCTACAGGATAATAAGACGGGTTTTTCAGATTCTGTGGCGTATATATCTCCATCCACACCTGAACGGGATGCCTGATCCTTGCAAGATCAATCATTGTTTTCCAGCTGAGTAGACTGAAACAACGTGAACGGGAGTATTTTGGACGAGAACACAACCCATCAACCGATCCAGGAATCGAAATCACAACTTCAAGTTCGTGAGTGCAACACACTAACTCGCGTACCTGTGCTTTATATATATATATATATATATGTGTGTGTGTGTATATATGTATATATACACAGACACGTGCACACACATACATACACATATAAAGAGAGAGAGAGTGTGTGATGGATAGTGAGAAATAGATAAATAGTGAGAGAGAGAGAAAGAGAGATACAGGTGTAGATATATGTGAGAGGATGCTGGAAGGTTCCTGACTTTAAGGGTATCGCGAAAGGCCTGATTGGAGGCCCAATTACCATAGCTATTTAGAGGGCTTAGATAACCTGAAGGACAGCTGAGAGGGGGATATATGTTGCATAAATTCATAATTAGCTTATCCTGCTGTATTTTCTTTGATCCAATGCCAGATACTCTTCAGCCACCGCTCGTATAGTCGGGTACACGGTTGCGCGTTCGGACACATATGCACACACACATACACAACACTGACTCATACGGAAAATTGACGCACACTCAAACAGAAAAGTGCATGAAAATGATAAAATGCATAAAAATGAGAATAAGTTGGAATAAGTTCAACATCAATATATTTTGGATGGCGTCGAAACACGCACACACACAAATGCACAAACATATATGTGAAGAGAGAGAGAGAGAGAGAGAGAGAGAGA
>NC_068995.1:35399087-35400173 GCF_001194135.2 Octopus bimaculoides | reverse complement strand
ATATATATATATATATATATATATATATATATATATAGAGAGAGAGAGAGAGAGAGATATATATATGTATATATGTATGTATGTATGTATGTATGTATATATGTATCAATATATATATTTATATATAAAAATATAAATGTGTGTGTGCAAGTAGATTTATGAATATGCATATATGTGTGTGTATGCACATATGTGCGCCACGCGTGTTTGCGTGTACATGCATGTATATTTGTGTATGTATGCAATACATCCGTATATGAATGTATATAATTTGATAACCACATTGTCTTAATTTTCCTACTTCCATACAGCTCATTATTGAACAGTGAAAGAAAACTATTTCCTTTGAAAATAAATAATACAGGAATATCATGCATATTCGGAATAAGATTATTATAGAAAAATGATTATTTCGGAAATATATGTGTGTGTGTGTGTGTGTGTGTGTACAAAGTGCGTAAACAACGCTTTTCTTTTCTTTTTCTTTTTGTTCTTTTTTGCATTACACACTTTCTCTTAAGTAATAAAGCATGAAGTCTTACCTGATGCGTTGATAAATATCACTTCTAGTGTTTATCTTCCTCGCATTTATACAAATAGTGCATGCATGAATATAACTGTTTGTGTATAAGCTGTTATGTTTCCTTATGTATGTCGTTGCATATTGGTGTGTGTTGTTTTGCCCGTTAACTGCTGACAATAATATTGCGATGATCAACTTATATTTGCGTCTTCTAACGCACAATGTATGAGCACGGCAGTGAGGTAGAGGAAGAGACGGATAGCAGCAGAATAGTTTGTGTTACGTAAAATATCATATGGAAATGATGATGATGTTGATGATGATGATGATGATGATTACGACAACGACCACGACTAATCCGATATTGATGATAATAATGATGATGATACGCAGAGGTCGGAAATAATTGCTAGTGTCGGCTGGGTAATGGACAACAGTGCAACTAGTATAAAAGTTTAAGCATACATAAATACATAAATGCATATATACATACATACATGTATACATACACACACATACACACACACACACACACACACACACACACATATATATATATATAT
>NC_068995.1:35396550-35399035 GCF_001194135.2 Octopus bimaculoides | reverse complement strand
ATCTATCTATCTATCCATCCATATATCTATCTATCCATCCATCGATCTATCTATCTATCTATCTATATATCTATCTATCTATCTATCTATCTATCTATCTATCTATCTATCTATCTATCTATCTATCTATAAGTCAATAAAGGGGCATATTATTCAAAGAGTGCCATTTTTTAAACACGACAACGTATGTTTTCACTGCACATAAACAGTTTGTGTGCGTTTGTGTGTGTTTATATATGTTTCTGTTTATATGTGTATCTGTAACGACCCACATGTGTTCTTGCATGTGTGAGTGTGTGTACAAGCGCGTATAATTCACGAATATCTATTTAGTATGTGCGTAAACTCTATTTACATCGGCAACTAATGATTGTATGTTATGTGTATGTACACACGTGCCTCGTGAATGTGCGCGTAGTTTGTAATGTCTACGGAGTTAGTGCTAGGTGAATATGTCTCACGCTTTTTAATGAGATTAAGTGTTTTGCCCCTTGCGTGTGTATGTTTTTGTGTGTGTCTATTTGCATGTTTTTATATGCTAGTTTGAGCTTGTTTATATATGTGTATGTGTTTGCGTATGTGTTTGTTTGTGAACCAGTGCATGTGTCGTATGCGTGACTGCAAGATTTTTTTATTTATATATTTTTGTGTATATGTGTGTATCTGTGTACGTGTGTATGTGTGTGTGTGTGTGTGTGTGTGTGTGTGTGTGTGTGTGTGTGTGTGTGTGTGTGTGTGTGTGTGTGTGTGTGTGTGTGTGTGTGTATTTGTATGAGGGTGGGGGTCTTCTGAATATTGTCGTGAGGTTGTGTATGTGTGTGTGTGTGTGTGTGCGTGTGTCTGTTAGTATAAAACTGTGTATCTTTTTGCGTGTGTGTATCTGTTTCTGCATGTCCGTGTATGTGTGTGTATCTATACCGCTGTTTGTGTGTTTGTGTGTGTGTGTGCGCGCGTATGTGTGACTGCGTGTATGTGTGTGCAATGCACAGTAATACTTCAATGCTGCTGTACTTTAGCAATAGTAAATAAGGCAATACTAATATTTACAGCATTTGATTCGCAGTAAAGAGGGCTGTGGTGATGTTCATGCCTTTCTCATAACGATTAATAACATTAATAAATTGAAATACTTCCAACCATAAACTGATTGCCTGTGACACTTCATTAACTATTGTGTTATCAATAATTCACAGTCGATACAAAAACCACAAATAAATAATAATGATTGAATCAAGCTGTACATACCAACAGCTGTAGATGTCCCTCTAGTTGGGGGAGCACTTCAAAAGCAGTCGAGGAGTTTGCAGTTCATATCCTGTCAATGGCTGTGCACTGTATTCATTGACAAGGTGGCTTTGATATACGAAGTCTATTTATCTACAAGCAGGCATAGAAGCACAAACACTTCATTGTTGTGAGCAGCAGCATCATTACAAAATGCGTCAGTGAATCGTTGGTTCCATACTTCGATTTACCCTTTAAGAAGTTTCTTTATCGCTCGTTAATTATATGTATTACATTTTTAGATTCGGTCCATGTTTATAGGTCGGATATCCATATGAAGAAATGTATTAAAAATAAACTCTTTATACAGGCTTACATGGCTGATGTATCATGTGTTAATTGAAAGGTTTTTCATGACTAATCAATATTTATTGCATACACGAGTGTGTTGTACTATTTTAGGGCTCATAAGAGAATGTTTACAGATGTTATTCCTTCGATTTCTCATAGAGTGCACCTGATAATTAAATCTTTTCAGTGGGGTCTACTGAATTTTGAAAATAGAATGTATTTTAATGCAAAACTGACTATAATCATTCAATGTGTGTATATATTATTTGAGGACCACTTGATGTATATAAACATGTAAATTTACACGCATACATACTCATATGTGTAATCCATTCAGTTGTTCCGGGTCCGCTACTAGGTAAAACCTTCAACATACTGAGGCTAACCTCACTGCGTAATTGCAAGTTAGACAGGGTGCCCTCACTGGCTTGGCAACCAGAACCTTGAAAGAACTTCAGCTTAGAAACAAAGGAGCGGAATCTGTAGCAGAAATTAACTAATTTAATGTTGTAATAAACCTCTCCAGCACTGGTAATTCATTTACTGACTGCTAGTTGAAAGAAATGTTAACTTTGGCAAGATTTGAAGTTAGAACGTGCAAGCATATATGTATACGCAAACACAAATCTCAGTGCGCAGCATATTGTTTAGGGCGTGACTCTTATGTTCGTTAGGGCGTGTATTCAAATCACAAACTGGGTGGGTAGTAATGTCCTTTAATTCATAATCGACCCAACTGAAAATGGATATCAATTTCACTTTGGAGCATAACCTACGATGACCATCACATTTAGTAAGCAGTTTTATAGTCCTAACTTCTTCAATGAGTCGGAAACCTTTGAAAATCCCAGCCTGACGAACATATATGCCCGATAGCCTATACACACACACACACACACACACACACACA
>NC_068995.1:35394399-35394766 GCF_001194135.2 Octopus bimaculoides | reverse complement strand
ATATGGGAGAATATACAAATAATAACAACAGACGAGGACAGGTGGTGTAAATAACAAAAGTATATATTAGTATGACGCTCGGGAATACGGAAAGTCTTTGACGTTTCGAGCTAAGCTCTTCAACAGAGAGAATACGGAGACAAGGAGAAAAACACGGAGAAAAAAAATTGAATAGTGTTCAGTCAACGGTCAATATATATATGATGGCCGTCCACACATGACCGAAGAAGACCATTGCTTATCTCCAGGAACATTGTGCGCTCTAGGACTAACTTATATTTTGCATTTGCGGTTCCGTTGGTGGCGAATGAGCCTTGCTCTTGACAAGTATACACGACTGCATACATTGCAGAGCAAGCTTTCCCCA
>NC_068995.1:35390499-35394389 GCF_001194135.2 Octopus bimaculoides | reverse complement strand
CTCTTGACAAGTATACACGACTGCATACATTGCAGAGCAAGCTTTCCCCATTCACTACACGAGCAGTGCACTTTTGAGTAGCGCTCTTAAATTCTTGATGCACAACACGTGCTTTCTCAAATATTTCTCAGATATTTAACGTGCTTCCTCCATCTGTTGCGATGACAGGCATTTCTCTCCCAGTCAGTCTCCTGCATATCATAGGCCTTTAATGAGGGCTTGATACAGCCCTTAAATCGCAGCCTTGGATTCTGCCGGGGTCTCTTTCCATTAACAAGTGCCTCATATAGCATCTGGTTAGGGATCCTGTTATCCGTCATTCTAATAAAGTGTCCAGTCCAACGTAACCGGTTCTTGTGAACCATAACCCCAATACTCAAGATGTCAGCCGTCCTCAGGACCTGTGTGTCTGGAGTTTTTAAGGTCCAGCAAACATTCAGAATGTGTCTGAGACATCTCTGATGAAAGCGTTCAAGGACCCATACATGACGTTTGTAAAAGGTTCATGTCTCACATGAGTAAAGGAGCCATGTCTGTACACATGCACGGTACACAGCAATTTTTGTTTGTTTTGTGATGCCATGCTGGGACCAGACACAAGCCTGAAGAGACTGGAAGGAATCAGTTGCTCTCAGCAGCCTGAAAGATATTTCGTCATCCAGGGAGCATGAACGGTTGAGTATGCTGCCCAAATAAACAAATTTGTCTAACACTTTCAGAATTGTTCCTTCAACCAAGATAGCTGGTTCCACATATGGATCTACTGATGCTGGCTGGAACATTACAACAGTCTAGTGCAGGCTAAAGCTGAGTCCATATGCCTTGCCAGAAGCAGAAATACGATTCATAAGTATTTGCATGTCATCCGCTGTATGAGTGACAAAGTCACAGTCGTCTGCATAAAAGATGTCACGCATAAGAGATGGACAACTTTTGAATTGGCAGCAAATCGGAGCAGATTAAAGAGGCGGCCAGAAGATCGATATCAGACATATATTCCCAGAGAGCTGACCTTACCAAAAGCATGAGTAAAAGTAGCAGCAAAGTACAAAGAATAGAGAGTTGGGGCAAGATGTCACCCTGCTTGACTCCATTCTCTACAGGAATGTGTCCCGCCATGTCACCACCAACATTGACCCAAGCCTCCATCCCATCATGAAATGATTTAATTATAGATATAAAGTGATCCGGACATCCAAGTTTGCCAAGTATTTTCCATTGCAAGGCCCTATTCACAGTATCAAAGCCTTCTTTAAATCAATGAATACCTGGACAAGATCCATATTCTGCTCATAGCACTTCTCCTGCATCTGTCTTGCTGTGAAAATCATATCCATTCTCCATCTACCAGATCGGAAGCCACATTGAGATTCAGATAGGACATCATTTACGAGGCACCCATTCAGGCAGGTAAGAAGAATATTTGCCAGAACCTTGCCAGCAGCAATACCTCTGTAGTTACCACACTTTGTTCTGGATCATTTTCCTTTATAGAGAGGAATGATAATTCCAGTCCTCTTAGGCATTGCACCATCCCTCCAGACTACAGTAATAAGTTCATGAAGGGACTGTATGATGTAATCACTACCAAATCGTAAGACCTCAGCACAAATTCCACCCTTTCTAGGTGTCCTACCAAGATTTAATTTACTTATTGATGTCATTACCTCATCTATTGAGGGCGTGGAATTTAAGGAGACAATGATAGGTCTTTGTTGCATAGTATCAATCATTGTTTCATCCACAACTGACTCATGGTTTAGGAGTTCAGAGACGTGTTCAATCCAGTGACCTATGATTTCTGTTGATTTAGTAAAGAGAGTAGAAGACTCCTTGGAAAGCAAAGGAACTGATGCGGAGCTCTTAGGCCCATAAACTTGCTTGATAAGATGTTAACGTTTCATTCTGTCATTTACATCACCAGCAGCCTGAACATCACGCGCAAGACCCTTCCACCAAGTGTTCTGCATCTTCTAGAGAGATCGCTGCAGTAGCGAGTTTACACTGCTATAGTGGGCAAAACTAGATTTCGCTGCATAGCTGAAAGTCCTCTGTGCAGCAATACTTTGTGGGCATGGCGCTTTACAGCCAAAGTCGCTGTAGTTCAGCATCATTTTCATCAAACTAGTCTCTGTGTCTGGTAGTAGCATATCCCAGTGTTTCAGAACATTGAAGAAGCTGGTCTCGAAAATCTTCGCACGCTGTACTATTTTCGGTGCTTGTCCAACACCGAAAATAGTACAGCGTGCGAAGATTTTCGAGACCAGCTGATTTTTGGTGCTAGACAAGCGAGTCTGGAGTTCTTTCCTCAACACAGCCTCATATATCTTGTGAACATTCAGACGCTGAGGAATGCCCACTGGCCCTCTTCTGTCTTTCACTCTAATCATCATCCGGAACTTTGCCCGCACCAGACTATGGTCAGTCCAGCATTCCGATCCATGAAAGGACTTGACATTACAAATGTCATCGATATCAGGCTTGCGGATGAGGACTATATACTAAAAATAAAGGCACATATATACTGAAATAAATTGAATACATATAGGGAAAAAAACAGCACATACCGAGCAGATGTCAGCAATGCCTGTGCAGTTTTTTAGGTCCAATAAGATTTGCGCGATACCTCATAGACCCTATCCACTTTATTGACATTATCCAGAGACAAGCCAGATCAAGATGTCTGGTGCCAATATGAGTCGCAAGCTCGGGGATGTGGGAGCGCCATGATCTCTAGCACAAACCAAAGATCCCCAAAATGTCCAATGCCATTCCCTGCATATCTGGTTTTATAACAGAGTGACCTTCTCCAAGAGACATGCTTCAACAGAAGCTGAGGGGTGCCTCACTCCCAGTGATCTTTCAGCACGCCGGACACCATCACAGAATTTCTGCGTACCCATGCAATTGCTATGTAGCCGCCTAGTCTTCAGTAGGTTCATCCGACCTTTCAACAGGTCCTGTTTTTAATCCTGCTGGGTTTCTAGCAACCCTTCTCATCAGGGTAGCCTGGTGGGGATGCCGGTTTAGTCGCCGACAACCCGACCATGCAACAGAATGTACTGGATTCCATGTTACCAGTAGCACTTATGAGAGCCTCATAAGTGACTTGACATATATATATATATATATATATATATATATATATATATATATATATATATATATATATACTCACACATACATATGTACATACACATAAGTGTGTATGTATGTATGTTTGCGTATGTTGATATGTGTGTCTGTGTGTGTGTGTGTACATACTCACACATGCATACACATATGTATGTATGTATGTATGCTTCCATGTATGTGTGGGTATGTTGATATGTCTCATCACTTCTATTAACATTTAGCGATCTGCCTATACATATGCTAGTCATTCAACAGCAATTTTCTGTATATGCATGCATATCGTTTATTGCACACCAGCATGCTTCTTCCTCTCTCTCTCTCTTTTAGACACTTATGTCTTGTTGTGCGTGAGAGTACAATTGTATTCGCACTCGTACATCGATCAGCAACCTTTATATCCAATTCAAAGTCAATGCATTGTTAGAACGCGGGCTATTGCGTTATTCATCTAGAGTGATTGTCTCATACAGACGCAAGCTGACAAGAGCACAAAAATATATCGTTAGCAGACGAGAGCCGTCTGCAATAAGCACCAGGACTGCCAGGTCACATGATTTCAGCGTATTTCGATTCCTCAATGACAGGTGTACGCTGAAATCACCCTGTTTGGTTATTCCGGAGCCGATGCCAGACGGTTCCATCGCTAATATCTATCTATCTATCTATCTATCTATCTATCTATCTATCTATCTATCTATCTATCTATCTATCTATCTATCTATCTATCTATATATATATATATATATATATATATA
>NC_068995.1:35387372-35390214 GCF_001194135.2 Octopus bimaculoides | reverse complement strand
ATATATATAGAGAGAGAGAGAGAGAGAGAGATAGGTAGGTAGGTAAGTAGGTAAATAGATAGATAGATAGATAGATAGATAGATGGATAGATAGATAGATAGATAGATAGATAGATAGATAGATAGATAGATAGATAGATAGATAGACAAGTAGTGCAGCGTAGCCAACATTTGTGGCAAAGCAAACAATTTTGAAAGTAAATAATGAATTTAGTAGTCTCTTGTTTGTTTGAGCTGCTTGCGTTTCCGTTATAATACTTCTATAAAAGTATATATATTTTTTAAAACTATGCAAATAGTTGCCTCATTAATTCCTCCATTTATTGATGGGATATCTCTCATCAACTTAAGCACACACATTGTCTTGTCTACTAATATTTACTGTACAATATATTATAGATGTTAATAAACTGTAAACAATGAACATTTTCAATATAAGCAATTCATTTATAGCAATAATTAGTGATGTATGGTTCGCTTGTTAACTGTTACTTTAAAACTAATAAGAATGTTTGAAAATCGAAATATTGTAATGGGCGAGTAGCTATTTTACATCTGATTGATGAGTTTATTATTCTGTTACTGGATGGCAAAGTGACCTATGTCACTAATGGAAGAGATTATTCTTCTATGACGTACACTTAGGCGTCCAGCACATTTTATTTAATGATTTAAATGCTAATAATTTAAATGCTAGTGTGGTATTTTATTTTATCGATTCGGGAAGGATGAAATGCATAGATAATCTCAGTGAAATTTGAACACAGAAATGAATGAGCCGAAAGAAATAAAAGGTATTTTATTCGGCTCTCTAATAATTCTGTCAATATACCGCCCAAATGATTTAGAAATTTAGAAATTTAGAAATTTATCCCTTACACAATCAGGACCTTGCCGGATATAATCCAGTGCTGCTTATATCCTTTTCATTTCTGAGTTTTATCCTCACTGTTTTTCATATTTCTGAGATCAGTAAAATAACTGACAACTTAATTACTGAAAGCGATTAAATCAACTATATCTCATTAAATTTATTGTCTTGTATAAAAACTGAAAGTTAATATGGTTAGTATCACAGATTTCTGGTAAAGTTATTAACCCTATCGAGAAAAGCTCGTCTAATCTTTGGAAACATGTAAAATATTATATACGAAGTACGTTCAAAAGATATCCAACTTCTTTTCCCGCCAAAATTGATGCCGCGCAGGTAATATGCTTCAAGTGGGAGGTGACATCACCTTTCTTGCGCATGTGTGAAAATGTTTGCACTAGTAGACCTCATCAGTTTCCGGCTATTACACCTAGAGTTCATATGGGTAGTGCGTGGTGCTCGGAGTTTCTTTTTACTTGCAAGATGACCTGAACACTTTGAGTAGAGATGTTGCATCACGCTTTGCCAAAACCATGGTGATATTCAAAATCAAAGAATCCAGTCTCCGTAGGCATTTGGTGATGATGCCATGGGCAAAACTTAGATCAGAACGGTACAACTGCTTCAAACATGGCTGAACATTAGTGGAAATCGAGACACGCTCATTCAGAGCATCCACAAGCTGTAACTAGGGACATGGAAGCGACGGCGGACGCCATTGCATTCCAGAGAAGGCGTTCCAGAAGTGTTACTAGCAGTGTCAGAACCGCTGGGAGAAGTGTGGAAACTTCCAGCGGGAATATTTTGAAGGCGATTAAATAATATTTGTGAACCCTGCAAAATTGTTTTTTTTTTAATGTCTAAACTTCGGGTACTTTTTGAACACACCTTGTATATTCAAATTTGTGGTAACTAGTAAGGCAAACAAAATGGGTGAAAACAACGAAAGTTTGAGCGGCAATCATCCAAAAAACATGAAATATACATTAGAAATAATGACAGTTAAATATCAACTAATAATATTAATGAAAAGGATAAAAACGGCAAGAATCTTTGGCAGCAACACAACGGTAACAGCGACATCTTTACAAACCATCGAAGCAACGCCTATATTGTCGCTTGTCGTCCTAGAACTTAGAAAGCAAATGTCATTCAAATCATAGACAACCGTTATATGAAACAGTAATGGTCACAATGAAATTTTCTTAAAGTAGAATGCTTGCGTCTCGAATACATAGATTTCATTGACTAGAACTAACCAGGGACTAAAGCACAACAGCAACAACAACAAGGAAGCCTATTACAGCAACCACAGAGCCAAAATAAATCGCTTCGGTCAAGAAGAGTGTCAATAGCTCAAATGACTTAAACACCTCATGTAATACCATCAATAGAAGCAAACACAAAATGAAGCTGTGTCAGAGTAACTACACACAGCAGGAAGTACAAGGCAAGATCGTCGAGAAATTAAAGATAAAATAGTGAAACCTATCATTTCTTGAGAATGATGATTGGTTTACATGAATAAAAGTTAGCCTGTGTATAAAACTAGCAGGTTACGAAGAAAATATATAAGTACCAAGAGATTGAAAATCTATTTCGTTTAAACGCCTGAAAAATATGAAAGTGGTCTAAACAACTTAGCGGGATAGAAGGGGGAGATTTTAATTACTATTTCGTTGAGTCGTCTGCTTTGATCAAAGTTTTTCAACAAAATATGTAGCATAGCATAGCATATTCAACAGCCTGTCGTATTTAGTGTGCAGAATATTATCCGAAGATATTTTCTATTTGTCATTTATTTAATATTATTAATCAGCGTCATAACATTCCCTATATTTCAATGTCTTCTCTGTCTTTTCACACACACACACACACACACACACACACACACACGCGCGCACGCACATATATCCATATATATATATGTATATATATATGTACGTTGTATGTATATATATATATATATAT
>NC_068995.1:35368566-35387203 GCF_001194135.2 Octopus bimaculoides | reverse complement strand
AAAATTCAATAAACACTTACCAGGGTAGCAAAATTCACGCAACTAAAAAGGATGTAGCAATCTGTTCAAAGGCTGAAACTCCGGGTTAATGAGCGGTAGTTTGTATAGTATAAATAAATAAATGGAGTTAAACGCAAGTGTTATTCAAATTCTTTTACTTCCGACATATGTTTCGAAGACAACATTGGTATTATTCAAAAGGAATAAATGGTGTAAAATAATGTACTCTTCTCACCAGGGAAAGAAAGAGAATCAAACTCAACAATCAAAACATTTTAACAAATGTGATGACTGTGTAAATGAGGAACAGGACGCTATTGAGTATTAAAAAAAAAACCGTTACTATATATGACGTCAAAGGTAGCACATATGAACAGAAGGTGTAAAGAAATCAAAAGGGAGAGAATTAATAAAGGAGCGATATAGAGTAATATGTGAGTTAAATAAATGTTCAAAGACTTGGAAATAGATATCTCTATTGGAAGTAGAGTGAGAGAAGAACTACTCATTCTATATAGATTGGCAGAAATCACTTATATAAGCTAAAGGTGTGTTTCTGCCAATGTTTACATCGGGAAGAACGCTCAATAAACGTGTTTAGAAAAGGATTCTTAGAAAAGAGAATGTGGAACAGTTCAGAATTACAAAGGTTACAGAATTCTTTACCTTTATCGTAAGAGAAGGAAATTGACAGGATGAACCAATCTAAATCAATTTTTTTTATTATTATCTTGAAGATACCAAATAAATTTACTAAGTCCTGTACTATTGCGTTTACTACTATCTCTAAATGTAGAATAATGATTGGAAATTCTTTTAGATATCTGAGAAGAAGCACCTATATAAAAATAGACATCGGTACCGGAAGTAATTTTATACTGATATATAGAATTCGTAATCTTAAAATTATTAGATATAAATCTAATTCTGTTGGGGTTGACTTCAGAGTCCAAAACTTTGTTGTTGTTATTATTATTAGGGGAATTGTTGGTATTAACTGAATTAATGTTGGAACTCTCAGTAAATGCATTTTTATTTAACAGGTTCATATTATGAGAAGATATAATTTGCTAAAGAATTTTTGTGTTGGAAAATGCTACTCTAAGTCTATAAGTATTTATAATCGAATAATATCTAGAATTTTTTGGAAAGTTCTTACTAACCGCTTCACGGAAGTGTAAAGGAAGCTTAGATTTAATTTGCCTTCCATACAGAATAACAAACCAAATAGTTTTGCTAGCACCAGTAAAATTGTAAGTGAAACTATCTCTAAAGAACATCGTATTCCCTTTAGAATGGAAAAATGGGCTTAAATAACGGTCATCTCCCTTATTCCTTTGGAATAATACCAATGTTGTCTTTGAATCATATGTCGGAAGTAAAAGAATTTGAATAATACCTGCGTTGAACTCCATATATATAACACAGTTATTAGTGAGGATTATTAATCTGTGCAAAGCTTTCTGTCAGTTCACGAGGCTAACAATATTGTTTAGATTAGTTAAGAGCTCCGTGTATTCCTGGCATATTTACAGTTCACCACCATTCTATACTATAAATCTGCTGTTCTGTTCCAGTTATACTGGTTTTTACACAGAGTAATATACAAGACAAGGCATAAATAACTGTCATTACATAATTTTCTTTATTATTGTAAATTTGACTTACAGTTTCCCAATAATCGTATAAGGTTTTTTTATTGATTGATCGGTTCAGGAAAATTGAACGACCTAGAAAATTAATGCTACATTCATCAGTCATTCCTGGTTATAACCAGAAGGGATAAAGGAGGTGGGTTCAGAACATTAAGCTGAGAACTCAGTAAAAGCAATTACAAACACAAAAACGTCATCTTCAACGCACTTCACAGCCACACTGACAGCAACAAGAGCAACATCATCAACAACAAAAACATCAACAACAAAATCAACAACAGCAGCAACATCAACATACATTCATCAACAACAACACGAAAACTATAACAAGCAACAACAAGAAGAAGGTAATGCACAAACTCTTCAAGAACCAAAACTAAAAACTATTAAAAGAAAATTTAAACCCTAAACAAAACGTAACCATCAATTTTACTGTTGTGAACAAACTCAACAATGATGTGTTGGATTATCTGATGGAAAATAAAAATGAAATCGAAACAGTGGGCGGAGAAATGAAGAATTTAATTTTCAAAATCCCGAGAGACAGACTTTTAATTAAAACGTCTTCGACCTTTTGCAGAACGATTAGAGAAAAATACCCAGCTAGTGTGGGAATTAAAAAAAAAAACACTATTGATAAAAGTATTTTAGAAAGGCCGTTTAAAAGAACATTCACCTGGAAAGAGGTCTGGAATATCTGGGCTTCACGAAACTTAAGGTGAGAGATCTCCCCTGTTTTCTTTCTCTGACTAATGTCTGCACTGAAAATGGGGTTTGTGAAGGTGCGTGGCCAGGAATCAGATTGGAAGCAACATTGGTTGCTCAACGACCTCGATTTCGATGTTGTCACAATTAGCGGAACAAGGATTTCCAATGCGCAAACGCTAGCATCCATTCTCAACGATTATGAGATATTCTCATCTCGTGGTCTGTCGGGAGTGGTGCTATTTCGAAAATCCTTATGTCTCAAAGTACGAGCAATAATCTTGGTCCGGGATGGTAGGTTGATGGTCCTAGACGTGAATGGCAGCGAAAATGGTGCCATTAGACTGGTGGCCGTTTCTACATCGACAAGGCCATATTTCTTCAGGTATCTAGAAACATTTCTGGAAACAACTCACGTTTTAGTACTTCCACTCTGACTTTTATGGGCAACTCTCCTACAGTGATACGTTCGACCATTTTTCCAAGTCCTCCTCAGCGACCTGTACCACCATTTGAAGAATTTGTCCCTTCTAATGCCTGTAGGGCGTTCTGGTGGCCTGCAGGACCATCCCTTTTCTTCCATTCCCAGTAGTATGGCAGTCACCAGCCAGGTCACATTCACATCTGGTGGTATGTCTTCCACCCGAACCCTGGAAGTACGTCTCCTAAGGTATATGAGTAGAAGTGCCACCTCATTTTGTCTTCAGCGGTGTGACGGAGTACAGTCTCGTAGTTTCTATCTCCTTAAAATGCATCTCCACTGTTCCATATTTTCGACCCGTAGCACGGTATGCTATCTCCTGCCAGGCAGACTTCAGTGCCTTTTCTGTCTGTGCTTCCGACACCACTTCAATTTTCCTTGTTGTTGTGGCGTAAGTTCTGTATACAACTGTTCTCTCTTCCTTATCATTTAATACTTTTCTTTTGGGTGGGAAGGTAACACGTTCACATCTTCCCCCTCCGTTTCAAGCATTTCCTTGAACTCACCCAACTCTTCCAGATTCACTTCTTCCATTTTTTTCTCTAGCCGCCGCTGCATAATTCCTCTTCTCCATTTCCTTGTCCATCTTCTTTAAGTATTCAACTAATTCCTCCTCAGACGAATCACATTCTAGTGAAGAATACCTCAACTTCTCCCAACTTCTCGCTCGACGCCCCTCCATTATACAAGCAAAACGTCGCTCCACCAGAACAGCCAAAAACACACGTGTACCAAACAAATCTAACAATGCAACTGAACAACCCTAAACTGGAAGTCGCGTACCTTCGCCTGCGGTTTCTCATCTCTCGCACTCAATCAAACACGAGGTTACTTCTGCAAATTCGGCTAGTCCATTCTCACAGGGGGTGTCATGATTCTCGTCATAACAGTAAATTACGAAATAGAAAAACGTTCCAGCAGTTTATTTTTTGTCGGTAAAAATACGTTTTGTCACCTAGTTTATTTCTCGAACCAGTATTCGTATCTTACGATGCAATACCTCGTGATACACAGAAGCTATCGTGTTTCTGGACAATAATTTGTTTTGCGCAGGTTAATTTAAACTCAGTTTTAAATACAATAACAATGTAAGTTACAAATTTCCTAGGTTACAACTTTCCTTAGGGAATTTTCAGTTTAAGAATATACAACCAAATTTTATATGTGTGAAAATAAACTCTATTTATATATTCCATTTGCATGTGCAATATATATTTAATCTTTTCTCAATGAGATGCAAGAATTCATTAGGTGAATACTGATTGGTTGTTGTCTACAAATTTAGGCAATTTCAACATCCAAAACCTGAATATATCTTGTTCATACACAACTGTAATAACACACGGTCGATGTGTTCATCATGATTGACACATATTTTCATTAAATCAAATACTGACAAAGACTAGTGCTAGCAATGTGAAGTTTAAATCTAATCTGCATCATGTAATAACCAGACAATGAATATCATTGTGGAGCAGTTTCCTTCTAAGAATTCTATGATCAACAATGCCAAAGACGTTCTAGAATTCAATAAAAACGCCAGACGAACACCGACCAGCAATTCTTGGATATTAACAGTAATTTTGAATGAGACATTGGTAGATGAGTGTTATCTACAGAGATCAAGCTGAGAAGAATGAAAAAGATTGAAATTCTCGAGAGAATGGACTTAGAGAAAATGTACAGTTTTCTCCGCGTGGTTTCGATTTCACAGAGAAGAGAAATTAAACAATACTGAGTGTAATTAAAGCAAGAATATTTTCACCTGGAGGGAAATATTCCTTCAGGGAATTATAGAATTATAGGTTTATAATTTGAGAGAGTGTACATACTTCATGTACAATAAATACAAATGATATTTATGCAAATGCTACAACAGCCGCTACATAGACTAGATTTTAAAACAGATTCCATGAAACTTTATGACCACGTTGCGATATGAACATTAAGAACTTATATCCAGGGAAACATGGAAACCGCAGAAGTGTTTGTTTTCGGCAAAGTTTAGTTGTTATTATTTAATATTAAGTGATTTACTGAAGTACAATAAAATTAATAGTTTAAACATTAAGTAGTAGAAGTAGGGAATGTTAGGAAAACACTGTCAAACATTTTTGACTTCATACTTTACTAGACAGTCTCCATGAAATTAGATTTTCCCCTGCTAATAAATAAATAAATAAATAAATAAATAAATAACTAAATGAATAAATATAATTACGAAGATAGTTGCAACGAAACTCATTTTATTTATAAGAAACACAAGATCATCAGCAAAGTCTTGGCGATCCTGGAAAATAGCGGTAGTCGAGATAAGAGCAGGGACACTAGTAACTACTACAAGATCTCTGCTACTGAGGTTAACAATACAGAAATCACTACCCACAGCAGCACAACAACCACAACAATAATAATAATCCTTTCTACAAAAGGCAGAGGGCCTGAAATTTTGGGGGGAGGGGACTAGTCAATTACATCGACTCCAGTGTTTCATTGGTGCTTAATTCATCGACCCCCAAAAGATAAAAGGTAAAGTCGACCTCAGCAGAATTTGAACTCAGAGCGAAAAGACGGACGAAATGCCGCTAAGCATTTCCCCGGACGTGCTAACAATTCTGCCAGCTCGCCGCCTAAACAACACTAATAATAATCCTTTCTACTAAAGGCAAAAGGCCTGAAATTTTTGGGGAAAGTGACTAGTTGACTACATCGACCCCACAAAGTCACAAAATCATTTAGGGCAATAAACGATTGAAGAGATCTACATAAATATATGTAAACAATAAACAATAACAGTAACGAAAACTCTACTTCACAACTTCTACTTAGAACTTGAAAGAGTCGATGAAGACTTAGTCGAAGGGAGAAGTGTCTTTTGTTAGTCCTTTCAGTAGCGTCCAGCATGCTAGTGCTTTGCCATAGCCACCCCACAGAAAGAAAAAGTGGCCTTCTTGGTCAAAAAAAGGCAAGAGAACTTCTACATGGAAGAGTCGGTCGTGATAGCAGCAAGTCAATAATATCGTACACCGGACAAGCGTATGAAGCATAATTTCGTTGCTCTGTATGCATCTCGAGCAGGCGCGACTGACGGCACTACCTTGCCTATAAAGTTTTATCCAGAATCGAGAGATCTCCCTGATTGCACTACCAAACCAGAGATTTCTGGAAATTTTCCATGGGCCTCGGCCCAAAAGTCCTCTGGATGGAGGAAATAGCAGTTGATTCCAATCGCCGCCTATAGTTTCCTCACGGACGTGATCACTCTTGTCCACCAATATTCCTCCTTCAGAACGCCATCGTCAAGAATCCACCGACAACATTTTCCGACTGGCAACAGCCTGTTAGTTCCTGACGGCGCTCTAGATAATAGGGGCCTTGATTTGTTTTCCGCGTAATCCATGACTGCATCCCTGTGAAAGCAATCAGCTACGGAAAATCGAGTCTAACAAAATGGCGACCGCACCTGCTCATCGGGAATGAAACGACAGTGGTATAGCCTCAGTGCATGGATATTTTTATCTGCGGCATATCCGGTTCCTCACGCTGCAGATATCGAAAACAAATGGACCGCCTGAGCAGCAGTGGAACACGTCCTTTCCAATAAACAACAGAAGAGCAGACACTACAGTGTAACCAGCCATAAATCTGGTCAAAGCACAATGGTCAGGTGCAATGGGTCGCAAATGTAGTGTGAACATTCTCTACCTCTATCCGGCTCTTCAAGGACAGCTTTCTGTGAGACTATTTCAGCCTGAAACGAACCAGTCATCTCGTCATTTCTTCCAACTTCTCTAACTGGAAGTGTAGAATAATTCAAATCATAAACAATTAAACCGGTCCGTTCACCCAGGGTCTAATGATGCTGTTGGATGGTACGGAGCCGCCTTCTCCAGGTCCTGGGCCGCAAGCCCAGCGAGATATGATTAATTGTTGCTGCTGTCACAGACTCGTCTACTCTCAGCGAAATACCAATCACCTCGATGTGTTTTGTGTCCGACAATACTACGGTGACATCTTACGCAAAGGCAAATAGCAATCTTTCCTATTTTGGTTCTTAGCAAATGCCCATAGAAAATTGCAGTTTTGACAATAGGGTCAGTATGTGCAGTCAGGTAGACAAGGGAACCGATAATGGATAGGACGCATGATAACGAACGGTTCATACAGGTCAACAATTACTGACCACCGAGAAAGTGATGCTTTATATTTGTTAGGTGGTCCAGCTTCCAAAGAGAGGAACGAAACCAGTCACATTCTAGACAGCTGCTAAGTATTACTATTCGGTGTTACGGAAAGCTTTCGACAAACCTAGATTAATCAGGTCCCTGCACATATTAAATTCTTTAACTACCCTTTCTAAGATGTATCGCATGAGGTGGGGGTTGTTTAGCATAGTGCATTTCTGTGCCTCGCTTACCAGAGAATCGATAACAACTGACACCTTGACTAGCATGCTGCCCCCAAAACTCAGTATCTATACAACAGAGTAACAGGCCTGTCTTTAGAATCATCTCTGTTTTTCGTATTCTTTCGTCGGCAGCAGCGTGACGCCAGGTTTTTCGGGACTAGGAATGCTCCCTTTATCAGCTTTTCGCATTATTTGGCTTCCCTATCAGAGGGTGATGGCAGGCTTTGGAGATAATTGGCTCTCACAACTCAACCTTATTGCTTAGCATTGAAGAACTGGTCGGTGACCAATCTTCCCGCCAGCATGTTAGTAGTCGCAATGTCTTTCCTTATCGCCTCTTCTAAGTTACTAACTAGTTCACCCTCTACTCTGGAATTCTCTACCACTATTCCATTACTAAGCCTTTTCGATTTTAACTGAGTATCCCCTTTCAGTGTCCAGAGGTTACCATAATCGGTTATTGATGATTGCGCCTGTCATCTCCCTCTTAATTCTCTAATCCGATCTCTGTATAGTTGGCGCGCAGTGAACGACGCGCTCAGTTTCCAGTGACCGAGTCCTTGTCTATGCAGTCTATCTCGTTCGACCGCACATATCACAAATTTGTGATCTGTACAGCCAGCTGACTAATTTGAGTTGCGGACTTACTATTCCAGCATTCTGTTTGCCCATGACTAAATAATCGATTTCGAGAATTCTGGTGTGCATCTGTCAACCAGTTAGAAAAGATTAGACAGATTTGTGAAGCTTTTTGTACCACTCTCTTCTGAGTTAGTCATACACAATCTAGACGTTCATCTAAAACTGCGTTCTATTCGCTCATAAGCACTAGAGAACAGGACGTTCCCAGGAAATTTTCCAGACACCTGAAGAAATTTGACCACGTGTATTTATATATCTCATTTACAAAGCTGCCATGATGCTAGAAATTAAAGGAGAAAATGAAATGTGTTACTGCTGTTATTGCGACTGTAGTTGGTGTTGCTGATGCTGATATTTTGATCTCTTCCTTGTTCCTTCTATAGAGACTGTTGCTGCTGTACGCTATTGTTGTTAGGGCCTTTGTTGTCGGCAGTAACAGGAGTCTTCCCCTCCCTTATTTTTACCAGAAAGCTCTTAAATGATTGTACTCCTTTATCAAAAATGCAGTGAGTCAGCGAATTAATATTGGGGACCAGTAATTAACCAAACTGTTGTTCGCAAGTAATAATAACTGAGTAAATATATAAATAAGAGGCTACGAGTTATAGCTGAGGGCGCGCGTTTAGGCAGAGCAATTTATGAAAATATATTTCTTGCCCGACGGTCATGTTTAAAGAGATAGTGGTGGTGTGTTTATTCATCCCAGTTGGTGATGAAAGATTTCATCTTCGAAATAGCTGGTATTACATCAGGGAAGGTATGAGGCTGATCTATTTCGCTGTAACATAGCTTGATGAATATACATAATGATTAATGTATACCTGTTGGGACCACCCAGTATTTTAGTATGAGAGTCTATAAAGAACCACCGTATGCAATATAACCTTAATAGTTAAGAAATTCAAGAAGATTCGGTTGCGAATTCTAGCAATTCCATTAATTATATGGATTTTCCTTCATTGGTTCGCACTATTTGGTTGGCTTGTTGTATATTTTGGTTTGGTGAAGGATGGTTATTATCATATGCTTAGCTCTCCTAGTTCCGTCAAATAGGATGCACATTAACTGCCAAAAGTAAACAATCGTAACTGATGTAGTTCCTACAAGATTTATCCTTTGGTCCGAAACCGTGGGTATTTTACAAGAAGGAGACGAAAAGTGTATTGTATTGATTTTGTCAATGTGTAATCCCAAAATAAATGGTCACGGTCGTCTAAAAGTTTAAGAGTAGAATCTGTTAAGGATCAAGGAAAATTAGAATAGGGGAATATTCGAATCGTCTTTGGTGAAAACTTCTTAGAATTGCAAAATATTTTATGTCTATGCTGGCGACATTGATACGAAAAGAGTCTTAGAACAGGAAGTTACATAGTTTGAAGTTTGTGTCGATGACTCAAAAGGCATATATAAAGTAATGCATGTTTTAAATAAAGCTGAATTTCTGATGATAAGACTTATAAAAAAAAAAGTACTAACAACGGACGAAATTTTGACCCAGAGTAATTAGAGATGTTTTCATATCCGGGTAAGCGATGAGTGGTGATAGAAATGTATTATTAACAAATGCAGACAATACCTTAAAAGTGTTTGCTAGGGAGTTGAAACTCAAATATAATTTTTAGTCTTCAGAAAATGGAAAGTTTATTTAGAATGTAAATATCATAAAAAATAATTCGAACAATATCATGAATTATTTGGTATCAGCTTAAGAATCATAAAGTCTTTGTGACAGAATTGAAAGCGTTTCAGATGAACATAAGTTTTACATTTATTATAAAATGGTAATCATGCAATACTTCAAAGAAGTAGAATGCATAAGTACAATTTTTATTACGGGTATTAATATTCATACTAAATCTTTTGAATAGAAAAGAAAATACGTAGAATTCGTACAAGGAGGCTTTTAAAGGAGTCAAGTATAATACATTCTTTTAATACAACGATTGCATAATCGCAACTCCCACAAATGTTCAACGAACAATAATAAGATTCTAATGAGAAGTGTTTGAACGGTTCAGCATATGTACTGAATTTATGCCCATATGTATGGAATAATATGGATAATTATTTGATTTACGAACACATTTCGTGAAGATGCTTTATTACTTAGAAGCCATATTCTTATAGCTTTTTAGACAGAGTCGGGAAATGAGTTTTGTATTAATTTAAACGTCAACATCTTCTCTGATAATATTTCTTAAAGTAATAAATTGTAGGAAACAGTATAAAACACGATATTCATATAACTAGATTCTTTTACTCGATAACTTTACGTGCTTTGCATGGTATTTTTATGTATTAGATTCAGAGGAATTTAGCTGATGTTTCTCTTATTTTATTTACTATTTCTACACTCCGCAGTCTCTCTGCTATTAGATCGATCGATGTGTATTCTTAAATCGTTTAAGTTATATGAAGTTGTCGTTTATCCCGTTTCATACCTTTATGTGAATTGGTTTATTAAAATGTGGCTGATTTTAGACTGTGTTCGTTATGTTTTCTTTCATACCACTTTTTAAATATTTATAAATATTTATATAAATAAGGCATAACGAAGGTAATATTTTTATATAGGTGATACCGTTGGTATTAAGATGAAAATTTAAATTTAAGATGAAATGGAGGAATGATAATTACTTTCAGACATATATTCTTATAAAGATTTAGTTTTATCTTAGTTTTATCTTATTGATATCACTTATATTGCATTTAAAGTATATTAACCTAAACGCGAATTTCATATTCCTCAATAATTTTCTTAATTTCTTGTATATTGCTTTCCAGACCAAAAATGATAAATGGCTTTTCTGCAAAACAATGAAATTTATTTTGGTTATATAAAATGTTGATGTAATAAGAGAACTTTAAAGCAATTAAGTTATTTTTTCTGCTGTACAATATCTTGTAGGTAATAGAAGTTGTTACTATTTTGTTACAATTTAACAAGCAGCTATTAGATTATGTACGAATCTATTAAACTACATCTCCATACATAAATTAGATAAAAATTAGCGACTTACGCTAGACGTAACAATAGTAAAGTTTAATTTTATGGGCACCAATGGAAACGAATTTATAGATGTATAATCGACAGAGATGAATTTCGTGCTCAGAGGGATAACATTCAAAATACAACAACGGAAGGAAGACATTGAGGAACGAATAATGAAAATAGTATCATTATCCTTTAGATGATGATTATCTTCTTTACCGACTCTGTACATAATTATAGGATGACCAGCCAAAAGGTATATAGATAGTTGTGTTCAGAATTCAGATGCAACCGGAGCTGCGAACTTCCATTTAAAAGCCAAGTGCAACTCTCATTGCTTCTGCAGTTTTTAGTTTTACTTAATTGTATTTAAAGTAATCTACGTAACACTTGTCTCAATGTAGTAATCTTATTTTGCGGTATGGTAGGTGTACGTGTAAGTAATAGGGTTTTGTATATATATTTGTGTGCATCTCTTATTATTCGCATGCTGCATATTTTATGGAAAATGCTTTTGTTTTCAATAATCATGTTATGGATATTTATATATCAAATGCTTCATTGACAGGGAGTATTTACATTTCTTTCAGAAACACAAATTCGTCTTTTAGAATTCATATATCAATTAAGAGGTTTGGTTTTATGTAACATTGTTGACAATATATCAACCGTGTAACTCAATTTACCTATTTGTCTAAATCGACATATCCAAGAGTATGGTCTCCTTGTAACACTCTGAAGACTTACGTTGTATTTGGTTTCTTTTAAAGTCCTAACGTTTTGTATAGTTCCAATGTATATCTGTTTTCTTTCCACTCACAACCGATCCATGTAATAATAGGATCGTTCTAAAACCAACAAATATAACTGATTTTTAAAATCATTTTGGATGTTATAACTTTCCTACAGAAAAATTCATGGTTTTTACCAATTATTTTTTTCTTTTATGTTGTTTGGATTACGCCTTCAGATGATATAACATCCTATGATTTTTCCAGTGCTTTTCTTTGTTACGTTTCGTATTTTAAACATTAACGATAAAGGAAATAGTTTACTGTCCATACTCCACACACAGGTTTTTCCTTTTTTTAATGATGTTCGATGTGGCGATACTGCATTGATTTCTAATTTATTCTATCTAATACTTCGCAAAAAGGCTTTTTACGCTGGCATCGAAATATGGTTTGTTGAAGAAATTGATTGATGTCGCTTTCTATAATCACGTGTTGTTTTCCGATTTATCTAATATCTCTTGTTTCAAGCGCTCTCTGACCTTGAGTACTGCTTTTTATGCTATAGTTATGTACTAACAGTAAGAAAACGAAAACGCTACACATATCAAGAAAATCTCAGAGTATCCACTATATAATCCGGCTAGATCTCTCAAAATTATTTCAGTTGTTAGGTCTCACTAAAATTAAGTTATCTACGTTAAAGATGTGTTAAAAACACATCTTTACGGTGGGTAGGACAGCATCCTAAAGTGTGACTCATCCCTTTCAGGCCAGGAGACATTTGAATCTCTAATAATTATTGACAGTCTACAAAACTCTCGTGAAAATCAAAATTTTGTTTCCTCCTGCATTTGAGATGGTGTTCATCCACACACAAACACTCTGATCCGTCTCCAATAAAAGGCTATTGTCCGATTGTCGTAAATTTACCTAAAGGAACTTTCCTCTCTGTGGCCCACATGCGCGTTTTATCCTTTTTCTACTTTTGCTTCTGATAATGTAATGGCACCTGCTACGCAGAGTTGGTTTGTGACATACCATTTCAAATTAAGCACTCCTGCCCGGGGACTCATGCCCCTCATATCTCATACTAATTCTAGCATCCAATTTCTCCTTCCCATAACAATTTTCCTTTCGAGTTCCCTTTCACCTCATATTTTTTTCCAGGCTTGACTCACAAAGGTTCAAGATGAATGGCTGAAATCTCACCAGTGTAGGAGGGATAACGGAGGCGAAGGAAACATCACCTAAATTCTGTAAGTAAAAAGAAAGAATCTCTTGCATTTCTATCTTCTCATTTGTGACTTCACGAAGTAGGAAAAGAAGTTTCTTTTTATTTTCGATTGTCCCCCGTTTTCTTCGTTCAGTGATGAAGTTTGATGCTCCTGCTCAAGTAAATCTAAGACAGTATCAATTTTTTCCATTGTAACAACTGAAACTGTAGCATATATTCAATTTATCCTACCATTTTTGTGTATCTGTTTCGATTATGTTTACACTAACCATGTCTGCGCTTTCAATTGTTTTTGATATTTTATCGTTTAGTGATTATATTTGGGTAACTCTCTCGTTAGGCGCGTTTATTGATTTTATTTCTTTATCTATTTTGCTTTTGTCATATTAATAATTTTTATCTTTAATATTTCTGTTCTAAATTTTTTTCATATTTCTTTATATATATTTTTTATTGTATGTAGCTGGTTTAAATTTTGCTGTTCTATGTTCAAAAGGTGTTTTCGTATATGATTTTATTGTATTACTTTTAACTATTTTGCATGTCTTGCACATAAAGTAATGGCTTAAGTTCTCAAAGTTTAAATCTTCAATTCTATATATTTGTAAACTTTTCTGCTTTTTGTAGCTTAATTATTTAACGTCATTTGTATTTTCCTTACATATATTTTTCTTTCAAATATTAATTACGTTTATGACACAAATTTGGTTTTGGACTGTAATTTCTTGAACTTGTCTGTTAGAAGTGAATTAATCTTTTACATTTGGATAATTTTAGTTGAAGATACTATACGTACATATTGAAGTTGCTTGCGTTTATCAATAAAAGGTTACTGTAAATAATTTAAATAGTATAGAAAAGTATTCCATGTGTTCATTTAAGATATGCTAATCTATAAGTATTCGAAGAGCAAGATCCGACCCTTTATTTTGAATGTCGTTATATTCGATAGTTCCCAGCCAATTTGTTTCTGGAGATGCAGAAATTTGCAAGCAATATCTTTTGCATTTTTATGCATAACATTCAAACTTCGGTTCACCGGGCTTACTTTATATTTGTTCGCCACATTTACAAGAACTTTAATGTGGTTTACAGAGGAGTAACAAGCCCCCAAAATGAAGGCAGTATGTTACCAAAATTTACACGAACATTTTTAAAGCTTCAAAAATGAAGTAGATTAATAAAACATAATCAATAAAAAGAAAATAAATGTTGCACATATAGCGCATTTCTAAAATATCATCTCGTGCTTTAACACACCCAGTAGAAATAACCAACAGCGGTAACGATATAATAGTACATATTTTGCTTGCGTAGTGATCCTGAAGGGAAAAAATAAGCATTTCTGAAAACGTATGGACGGAGATTGTTAAAATGTCTGTCTGAAGTGCTCAAAAAGTACGTGAAGGTCCTGAATAGTTCCTGACTTTGGATAAAAGAAAATACAGGAGAATCAGATTCACACACTCATTGCAACAGTCTTTCAGTTTTCAATGTCCTGTAAAAGAATTCGGAATGTTGGGCCTACAACTAGGCCTTTTGCAATACCCTTAAAGTCAGGAACTTTTCAACGCCCCGTCGTAAGTGACAAGACAAAAATAGCAAAATGTGTTACCATCTGCAATAGCAATATGGAGGCCACAGTAATGTCACCAATGAGCTGTGCCTAGCAAAATTTATCATTCTTCGTGTTACAACATAAAAATGGAGACAGAATTTCTGTGCCAGAAGATTTCCCTTAAAGAAGGTAGAGAGGCATAATGTCATCATTCTGATTCTCAAAAATAGAAATGGACCGTAATATTATTGCGAAGAAGTACACTGAAGAATAACTGGCCGCTGTGTGGAGCGATGCTTGACAAATATATCATGGAAAGACTTAGCGTAGAAAAAGATGTGTGTCTGGTCGTTAAGAATGACGACCAGGGACACAGCTGATATCTGTTTTCAAAATATATGGAATGAAGCAGTAACTTTTTACAGCTAGTGATATTAGTGTGCACACTTTGTTCTGATCTTCTGAGGCACAGTGCAGGATGGTTAGTTAAGGAGAGGAGAGTTAAGTGCAACTTGTAATTCTATGAGGTCTGCATGAACATGCAAAGTTTAAGGACATGAAAAATCTACCCGGAATCCTATTCAATTCTGAATGTGCAGAAAACATGCAGTCTGACCGGTAGTCTAGTACAGAAGCTCTCTTTTCAGAGTACCACCTGTAGAAACTCCAAGGCTGATAGTAGAACTTGTCTCGCTCAGTGCCAAATTCGTGGGATACGCTGATACCATGTCTTTGCTCTTTGTAGGCTGTGATTTCCGCAGAGTTCCCAATGGATCATTCTTGCATAAGTCAAGGCCTTTGTCTTGTATGTACGTGTGCTGATGTACGTATTTTGTCTGTATTTTAATACGTTTTCATATTTTATATAGCCTTTTGATCTTATCTTCAGTTTTTTATATAATTATGTGTGTACATAACCATATTTTCAGTAGATCTTTGGTGATATGTTGTAACGAATGTTCAGCTTCTTGATGCAAATAGGAATCTCTTCTTCTTCTTCTTCTTCTTCTTCTTCTTCTTCTTCTTCTTCTTCTTCTTCTTCTTCTTCTTCTTCTTCTTCTTCTTCTTATTATTATTATTATTATTATTATTATTATTATTATTATTATTATTATTATTATTATTATTATTATTATTATTATTATTATTATTATTATTATTATTATTAGAAGGCAGTGATCTGGCAGAATTGTTAGGACTTCACTTCTGACAAAATGCTTAACGGCATTTCGTCCGTCTTTACATTTTGAGTTCAAGTGGGGTCGATAGAATTAATGATGATTTGAGTGAAATCGGATGCAGTTTTTTTTTTAAACTCACTTTCATTTATGTTTTTCATGTTTTGAATTTTGTTTATAATTTCATTTTCATTCCTGTTAGACCCCTGTTATTTGTCCATGACAGCTCCTTTTCAATTTAGCAGCAATCATTTTCTTTACCACCAAGATGCAGAAATCGTTTAGCTGAGCTTAAAGAACACATTCAGTTAGCAGTGCAGGAGCTAACTCCTGAAATGCTTCGAAGTGTGTTTCAAAACGCTAAGGAGAGATTTGAAGTATGCAGGGATACAGATGTGTTGCAAATTTTCAATAAAAGTTAGACGTAAGATTTATAAATCTATTTGTTTGCCTAACAAACAAAATTGTGTCCGCCTTTTAATTTGCTCAATTTCATTGAAGCACAGTTAATTCTGGAATACCCTGTATGGTGTAGCGTTGTTAGTTGTTGCGTTGCTAGAGTAAATATTAAAACCATCTTTTTCTTAAGTATATTGTATCAAGGAGTATATTATTCAAAATGCATCTCTCCTTTATAGGCGTGGCTGTGGGGTTGAGAATCTTGCTTTCCAAACATGTCACCTTGGGTTCAGTTCCACTGTGCGGCACGTTGGGAAATTCTCTTTCATTATATTAGGCTGTCAAGAAGATTCTTGCGGTTTTTAACCTTTAAATTCAGATGCACATATCTTGGCTCAAACAAAACTTTATTAAGTGAAATAAACACCATCAGAATCGGCACAATTTTGCCAACGCGAAACAAGTTTACTTATGCCAGTAGCGTAAAAATCCTGCGTTCTGGTGGCGATGAAGTCGTTGAAGGCGTGTTTGGCATCGTCTTGGTTTTTGAAGTATTTCTCACGTAGGAAGTTGTCGAGATGCTTGCAAAAGTGATAGTGGGTAGGCGAGAGGTCTGGTGAGTATGGCCGATGAAGCAGAGTTTCGTAGTCCAATTCGTGCGGCCGCGCGTCGTCGTGGAGAAGAATTGGTCATTTTCTATTGAAGAATGCTGGCTGTTGTTGCCGGAGTTTCTTATGCATTTCATCCATATGCTGACAGCACTTCCCCGCCGTAATGGTTTCGCCTGGATCCAAAAAGCCGTAATGGACGAGACCGGCCGCAGACCACCAAACAGTTACCATGGTCTTCTTTTAGCGCAACTTTGGCTTCGAGAAGTGCCGTGGAACTTCGTCGGCGCCCAACCACTGAGCTGAGCGTCGCCGGTTGTCGTAAAGAATCCACTTTTCATAGCAAGTCACAATCCGGTCCAGAAAAGGGTCGTTCTTGTTGCGTTAAAGAAGGGAAGATGATACTTCAAAACGGCGTTTTATTTTTGGGTCGTCGTTCAATTCGAGTGGCACCCTTTTCTCAAGTATTTTTGTTTTTCCAATCTCTTTCAAGTAGTTGAAAATTGTCGTATACGTTACGGTTAATTCAGAAGCAAGCTCTCGAACAGTTGTGCGTGAATTGGCTTCCACTAAGGCTCTTAGTTGATCGTTGTCAACATCCTATGGCCGACCACCACGCTTATGATCGTCAAGACTCTCGTCACCGCTATGAAATTTCTTGAACCGCTATTGTGCTGTACGTTCATTAGTGGTTCCTGGGCCAAACGCATCGTTGATATCGGGAGCTGTTTCAGCAGCTTTTCGGCCTAGCTTGAACTGGAATAAGAAAACTGTGCAAATTTGCATTTTGTTCAGGTTGTATTTAACGTTCCGGAAAAATAGCCTAATTATTCAAAAATAAAAAGAGTAACACGATTATATAGAGCGAAAAACGGTCTTTAAAATGATATACAAAGGCAAAGTAATTTCACGAAAATTAATTTCAAAATAATTCATTTAAAACCAAAATTAAAAATTCCGCAAGAACTTTCTTCACAACCTAATAGCTCTGTGCCGACCAATGCCCTGTGTATTATATAATTGCCATTACTGTATTGATATATAAAATAACACGTACAACTCACTTATTATTATCATATAATAAACAAACAGAAGTTCGTGTATGAAACTGATCTATTTTCTACTTCAATTATCACGTGTTTTCTCATAAAATACTCACATACAGGAGGAGTAAATCTATATACATAATAACACTTTGAATGTGGCTCCCGAGAAAGAGTAAAAGAAATCAACGACGAGTATTACTGCTAGTATATAAATATAATGACAGCGTAAAATCTGCCCGAGGAGAGCTCTGAGACTGAATGAAAAACAAAATTAAGAGTAGGTTATGATTGGTAAAATAATTCGTGGGATGTAAATTTTTATGATTTGAAAATTATAAACCTAAGAGGAAGAAAAGTCATTAGTGTTAATGAAATGAAAATCAATCTTACACAAGACAAGATAGTGACGTCTCTAAATTTCAGGTTACCAAACTTTATTGGTAATATGTAATATAAAATTTGGCACGTATGATTACTTCCCTAGACGTGATCTCATTACAGGTCAATGGAAGATACTTCGCTCACAACATGCAAATCTGTGAAAATATGTAAATCGTTTTTACTTTTATTTTTAATGTTATTTAACCTAATAATAGGCTTTATAATACTTACATTTATATAAGTTCTGTTTTCAGCTGTATTGTGTCTTTCTAGATGCTTCTAATTCGTTACAAACCGGCAAAAGCAAACAAAAAGAGGCAAATTAGGCTATCCTCAAATGTACTAATTCAATTTAAAATTGCTTTACAATCAATACACATTTACTCTTTTACCTGTTTCAGTCATTTGAGTGTGGCCATGCTGGAGCACCGCCTTTAGTCGAGCAAACAGACCCCAGGACTTATTCTTTGTAAGCCTAGTACTTATTATATCGGTCTTTTTGCCGAACCGCTAGGTTACGGGACGTAAACACACCAGCATCGTTTGTCAAGCGATGTTTGGGGGACTAACACAGACACAAAAACATGTACACACACACATAACACACACACACACA
>NC_068995.1:35365158-35368357 GCF_001194135.2 Octopus bimaculoides | reverse complement strand
TAACTGGTACTTAATTTATCGACCCCGAAAGGATGAAAGGCAAAGTGGACCTCGGCGGAATTTAAACTCAGAACGTAACGGCAGACGAAATACCGCTAATCTTTTCGGCCGGTGCGCTAACGTTTCTACCAGCTTTCCGCTTTAATCTTTGAGTTTCTTTGAGTTTCCGTCTACCAAATCCACTCACAAGGATTTGGTCGGCCCGAGGATATGGTAGAAGTCACTTGCCCAAGGTGCCACGCAGTGGGACTGAACCTGGAACCATGAGGTTCGTAAGCAAGTTACTTACCACACAGCCACTCCTACGCCTATGGCTCTATTATTTATAGGGTAAAGAGCATGGTTATGTCTTCTCTCACGAACAGTCAACAAACCATGAAACAAGGGCTTCCTCACTTCTTATCTAGTAGTAGGGAAGAAATATATTTACATTGTTATTCTTATTAATCTGCAGTGAAGCTTTATTTTTAAAGTTAGTGGGATTTCGTCCATTTTTACGTTCTATGTTCAAATTCCGCCGAGGTCAATTGTGCCTTACATCTTTTCAGGATCAATGAAATAAGGACTACTTGAATGCTGGGGGTTGATGTCATCGACTAACCCCACCCTGTCTCCAAAAATTGCTTGCCTTATGTCTAGGCTAGAAAGGATTATATTTACATGTAATTTAGTTCTGATTTACGCACAAATGCACAAACACGCGCCCGCACGCACACATGGACACACGCGCGCGCATATACACACAAGCACACACACACACACACAAACACACGTACACACACACACACACACACACACAGAGTTTCGCTACTTTCATTATTCAATTATTTATATATAATCTAAATTGCCTGAGAATATTAGTTTGACGCTGATAATCAACAAAACCACTGACAATATACAACGAAGCAGACCCATTAACATATCTCCTCACTTACAGAGCATCTTTCCATTTGCGGATGAATTAGAATAACATAACTTGTATATTGAAAATAAGCAAGTACTGTTACCTCAGGTGAAATCATTATTTCTTCATTGTGTCTTTCTCTATATGTGAAACTTTCATCTCTCCATGTAGCATTATTTTTTGTTTTATTTCCATAGATTTTGAGAACTCTTGCAGTTGCGTAAGATTTTTCTTTCCTTCTCTTTTCCTTGGTGCTTTGTATTGCTCATTTTTGACAATATGTTTACCTAGTGTTCGCTATTTTATACCTCTTTTCAAACTCGCTTGTTGTTTGTTTCTTTGTGTATTGCTTCTTCTATTTTAATATATATATATATATATATATATATACCGTACTCCCAACGTCATTTTATTGAAGCCTCTTGTGCATGAACTTATACTTCTTTTATATATTACCCTTCTTATACCATCTTTTTCCTTTCACAATTTAAGTATGTCTGTCATTATATCCATGTGTATATACATTATACATACATACATGCATACATATATATATATATATCTTTAGCCATCAACATGAAAGAAAATCATACACTACATAACCACACGCATAACATGATAGAGAGATAAAGAGGAAAGAGTTGAAAATGAAAAACGGATAAATATAAAAGAGAACAAAATATGTTATAAGAATATGATATATAGAATGTTGTGGATTTAGAAAACACTCAAGAAGCAAAAGCCATACGTATATACATACAGGCACGCATAATGTACAGTGGTATATTATATCTAAAACTAGGTATATATTTTAGGAAGCAAACATTATTCAAACAGACATGTAAATAAATAGAAAAATAGATTACTTATAGATAGAGTGAGGGGAAGCGAGAAAGATTCATGAGTAATTAACGGATAAAATTCCTAATTTAGAGAAATGCATAGACGTGGTGGTGAACGCGATGTATTTAGGTAAATACTTTCACATCTATACATTAATAGATCAGACAGACAAGAGATAGTGGCACAGATAAGATATTTAACTTTATATTTTTGAACCTTTATGCGTTTATGAAGAGTAAAATATTTTAACCGTATCTCTGAAGATCACTATGAGATGAATATATGTGAACTTCAGGTGTTTTTATCTGTTTTAAGAGTAATTGTTAGTTTTGTTAATTGACACTATCGTATTCTGTGTAAAAGGTAGCTGTCAGATATAAATCGCAAAACCTAACAAAATAATTATCTTCTATCGATGAAAATAGTTACATTGTACACACACCAATTCCTCGATTCAGTGACGGATGTTATAAAACTCAGAATAGTATTTGTTATTATTGAAGGCTTCCTATAGGATCAGTCTATCATTGATTATATGTTTTAAAATATATATTGATAACATTAAACTGTTATTTCACAAACCTCATATTGACATAGCGCTTCATGAATATTCTCCAATACATCTCGAACAAGAACGTACGCAAGAAATGGTTAGAACTGCACGCGAAACCTGAGAAATGCAAATAACAAGGACAAAAGCCTAGAGAGATTATAGGAGTGTCAACAATTTCCCTAACCACATATTTTACAATGTCATATGATTTCTCTCTCTCTCTCTCAATCAATATATCTATCTGTATATATATATATATATATATATATATATATATATAAAATAAAGTAAAGTTGTGGAATACCGTACGAGTGGAAATATATATGAAAAAAGGTTTGAAAATGCACTTATTTTAAAGACGAGTTCAGCAAAAATTTAGATTCAGGTGAATATGGTACTTACGTTGAGGCACCAGAATTTAGTACGGTATTATCCATACAATTTCAAAGTAAGGTGATTAGAACCAAAATAAGCAACAAGGATATCCAGAGGTAATGCAGTACGATCATTTCAATCAACTCACCTTGTGCTGTATTGAATACATGATGTGGCTTTAGAGTTAGGTTTTGACCGCTATGTCGAGCATGGTGGTCTCTCTTAGATACCCTTACTTATAATATATATATATATATATATATTGGGTTGTACGGAAAGTTCGTGCCGATTTATAGTAGATTACGTTTCGACTTAATTGCCATGAAACCACCTCAATTCAGGGGAGAGGGTATTTTGAAGTTAAAGGAAAGCTGGAGACGCATTGTGCAACAAAATGGTTCATATTTGGTTAATCAACAATGTAATGGCAAGTTTTTATTGACCTTTTCCTTTACTTTAAAAATCGGCACGAACTTTCCAGACAACTCAATATATATATGTATGTATGCATATATATATATATA
>NC_068995.1:35362878-35364087 GCF_001194135.2 Octopus bimaculoides | reverse complement strand
TATATATATATATATATATATATATATATATATATATATATAAAACATATTTAACATAAGTATGTATGTATATACAGCAATTTATATATATACTGTGTCTCGACACTGTATTTCCTTTGGCAACCATAATATACTACCGAGTTTATTAATGATTTACAACGCAATATTACGTGTTACTTTGTGTTAGCAGTGCAGTTTATTCAGTTTTAAATTTATCACTAAAAATTTCGTTTAGAATTTAGATCCATCACTGAATGTTACTACGTTTCGCAAAAGAATACGTCTATGCAAACGATGCGATCGGAGTTATAAAAAATAGTTAATGCTTGTCCATGCATATTTCAAGAGTTATTACTCTTTAATGAGCACTACAACAAAACCATCAACTAACTACGGTCACAATGGTTTTACATATTACTTACTCACATGTGTTAATTTTAACTGGACGAACGCTTTCAGAGTTTACAAAACATTACTTCTTGTCTGTTGATATCATATGTTTTAAAATATTGCTTAAAAATTCCAAATAAACTTGTACAAATTACTTTCTTACAGAAAATCATGACCTTTCATGATCTAGTATTTTCATGATCAAATACTAGTATTTTATGATTTATTCTACGCATATTCGTTTATATAGAGTTATATATACAAACAAAAGTTTATAAATTTACTGAAACGTAAATTCTGAAACATAAATTGCAAATGCATTGAACATTTATCAATATTGTTATTGTTATTATTATTATTATTATTATTATTATTATTATTATTATTATTATTATTATTATTATTATTATTATTATTATTACTGAGTCAGAGAACAGTGCATGCCATCAAAGAGAACCTGGAGTAAAATATACGAAGTAAAATATACTCTGGAAGTCAATGTCTTATGGGATTTTTGCCTTCCCCTTTTCGTCCATTACCTTTTCCGGTGTATAATGGTACCAAATCGCCGTAACCTCGTATCCATACTTACGGAATAGCAGCCAGTGGAGGCTTCGGGCTACCTTGTTGTTGTTTTTATTGTTATTATTATTATTATTATTATTATTATTATTATTATTATTATTATTATTATTATTATGATCATCATCATCATCATCATTACTTTAATTTTTTTGATTCGGCCCCAGAAACCTAGATCATTTAGGCTCAGAAGATCGAAAGGAGAAGTACAGGCTGTCCAAGAAGGCCACTGGAAAG
>NC_068995.1:35359193-35362469 GCF_001194135.2 Octopus bimaculoides | reverse complement strand
TGTGAGTGTGTGTGTGTATGCGCGCGTGCATATGTTTGTGTGTCTGTGTTTGTCTCCCCATCATCGCTTGACAACCGATCCTGGTGTTTTCACGTCCCTGTAAATTAGCGGTTTGGCAAAAGAGACCGATAGAATAAGTACTAGGCTTACAAAGAATAAGTCCAGGGGTAGATGTGTTCTACCAAAGGCGATGCTTCAGTATGGCCGCAGTCAAATAACTGAAACAAATAAAAGAATAAAAGAATAAATATGTCATGTATGTTTCCATGGAGATATGTATGTGTGTATGTATCTCTGCGTGTGTGAGTATACATGAGTTCGTGGTGCTGTTTGTGAGAGTGCCTGAAATTGTATTTGTACGTGTGTACACCTACAAATTACAACACTCTATCAGCTGAGTATCAGGCAAAATTTCATATTCTCATCTCATCAGTTTTGTTTCTTTCAAGAATCTGCATAAAACAAGGTTATACATACTCATAGCGTAACATCTCCCAGTTTCTCTTTGCTGATATATGTTGTTATATTTCTATAGCAGGAATGTAACAAATATTTTTGATCTTTCGCTATGTTCTGCTGAAAAAAAAATGCATCGTCTGTTTTTTCTAGCTTGAAATTTTATTGACAATCTTTGTATAAAAAGCTTTCAACAGGAATGAAAATAATGCAGTTTGCTATCACAGGTTATATTGTTTCTCGTGTATAAAAAAATCGCCTAGTATTGCCAAGAATAGTATGTGTCGACAGTATCTATTATCTGCTTCATATGCTACATCTTATTCAACCCTGAAACTGCAGAGTGTGCCAAAATATTGTTAATGCATGATTTTAAGTAATTATATGAAATTTGTCGTCTGTTTCCCTAAACATACACTACTAATCTTCTGATAAAAAATTAGGCTTTTGCAACTTTGTTATACAGTCTAAAGGTCTAATGTATAACTGGCAGAAATAGGGTTTATGATTTGTGTATATTTTATGGTTACGAAACGAAAGCGCGTAGCACAAATGAAGTCGTTTCAGCTTCCCAAATACTAGTGGGATTAAGGGAAGAATTCATGAAACACTGGACTCTGCTAAGGGAGTCACACTGGGGAACAGATTATATTATTAAACGGAGAAAAACATTAAGTCTACCATTCAGTAAGAACAGTTCAGTTGACAGTCTACTACGGAGTTCTTGTTTACCAAATTTCACAGAAAAAATATTTAGTCGACCGGAGGCTACGCTAGAAGAGGCTTGATTTAGGTACTATCTGGTAGGATCCAACTTAATATCTTGTAGTTTTCAAGTGAACTATCTTCACCATACAAGGGTAGGTAGGTTGAAAGGATTTTAGGCTGATCAAGGTACTTTCATGGAATGTGACCAAATAAGGTTTAGTTTTCAACATAGTCCCCGCTTGTGGTCCACACATTTCTTTCATCAGTGTTGAGTGCCTAGGTCCCTTTACTGAAAAGTCTTTCATCCTTTTGGCTAAAAATGTCACCAATAGTAGATGTGACTTTATTACTACTGCGATAGTGGTTCCTAGTCAAGTGTTTATTCATGCTGGGGAACAGACGATAGTTGAAGCCAAATCATGTGAGTGTGATCAACTAAATCAAAACCACAGCCATGCGTGACAGCCATTGAAATCAAAGATTTATGTGCTGGAGCATTGTCCTGACGAGCAATGACCCCTTTCGTCAATGTTTCTGGACATTTCCTCTTGATAAACATTCGTAACTGCCTCAACAAGTTGGTATAGTATTCTCTATTGATGGTGTGGCCCTTGTTAAAGATAAACACAGTTCCTTTTGCATTCCAAAGATCTCAGGCCATCATCTTCCATATAGATGAAACGTCCATGGCCTTCTTTAGAACAGGTGAGAAGAGGTGTTTACTGCGTGCATTGTCCCTTTCTCTCCGGTTCAAAGAGATGAAACCACCACTCATCCTGTTTTAGGAAGCCTTCGAAGAAACCAGCTGCATCTGCCTCAATCAATGTCAAATTTGCCCGTAATGTAATCGGCCACGTGCGCTTTTGATTAGGTGCCAGATAATGTGGCACTCACTGTGCAGCAATTTACCTCATGCCAATTTCATTTCGCAGGATATTCTTAAATCTCTCATCATTCTTAAATCTGTCATCATTCGCTATGTGGTGAATACAATCAATGATTTCTTTGGTGGAGTCAGTTACAACAGGTCCAGATACACTTTTTCGTCTGGTACTTGATAACACGACGATGCCTATTTCTGTTCATTTTCAAGAGAAGTCGTTAAAAGTTATTTTTAAGTCTTCTTTAAACAGTCAGACGTCAGTTTACCTGGAAAGAAACAAAGTAGTTATTAGTAAGAAAGGGTTGAAAGTAATACATCCAAAACTTCATAGCTGTAGCATAACTCCTTCATACTCAGCCTATGAGCTTTTTAACCCATCCTCTAACATCAAAACTCTGCATACACCCATAAGATATTAAAATTGGAAAAAATTGATTTCTGTAATAATAAAACAATTCTAGAGATATCTTCAGAATAAAAGCCACCTAATTGAAAATGTTTAGAAACAATAATAACTAAGATAATTAAAATGTGAATAGGAAAATAATGAAACAAAAGAATGATAGATTAATGTAGATATAGATGATGATGAACATATAGAAACAAACAAAATGTTTATAACAATAAAAGGAAAACAAATATTAAGTTAGGATAGTTTCTAGAGATGTATTTAGCGTGTAATGCTAATATTATATATATATATATATATAATTAGAAAAACAAAACAGAATAATTATAAGTGACTAATAAATTTTCCTTAATTTCTTGTTTTCTCTAATAGCACGAAGAAAATACAATGACATTAAGACAAAAGAGGCAATGCAGATGCGAAAGACAGAGAGACAGAAGTTAAGGTTAAGAACGGTACCAGAGAAACAAACATTTATCGATTATTCTACCAAAATTGCTTCAGCAATATACGTAAAATTATAAATTATTTTATAGTGCTAACAGTTTCTGTCTCTCAAGACGTAATTTTAATTATGTAAATCTATGTTTATGCTTGTACATAAAAATGTGCGGCGGATTTGTACTAGAGCTGCTAGGTGAATTCTATACCAGATGACGTTGTTAAGGAACACAAGTGGGAAAACTGATTGAAATCATTTTTACTTTGATAGACTATTTGCTACACACTGAATTTGATAGCTGTGCAATATTATAAACAGATACACACGCATCTCTCTCTCTCTCTCTCTCTCTCTCTCTCTCTCTCTCTCTCTCTCTCT
>NC_068995.1:35354234-35357823 GCF_001194135.2 Octopus bimaculoides | reverse complement strand
TATATATGCATACATACGCACACACACACACACACACACACACACACACACACACACACACACACACACACATAAGGGTCCGTTGCTTTACGGAAATAATACTACCCGAAAATCTGGACTTAACGAAAAATTCAGTAACGCGTAATTAATTTTCCAGCTAACTTTTATATTATCAAGTGAGATTGCATTCTTACGGACATTTTGAGAAGATAAAAACTGAAGCACAAGAACCCAGAGAACATCATTATATATGAAACAAACGATTTCTAAACATACAGAATATAGATGGATAAAAACACATAAACCCGTCAACATTTCAAGAGGAATAAGTTAAGGAATTAATAAGAATCAAAATAACGTAAGAATACATTCTTAGTGCAAAAGATGCTGACAACTGTGTAAGGATCGGTGGTGGAATGAGGGTTACTAGAAGGAGAATGATGTTAGTATTTACTATCTTAAAGTCTATTGTTACGAACATCAGCTTGAAAGGTAGAAATCTTATCTTAAGTTGTTTGTTATATATGGTGCATTATCTCCTTGCCTAGCTCAGTATACAAACTGAGCTCATTTTAAACTCCTTTTGTAATTTTGATCTTGTGTTCAAGATTTGGGTCATTATCAGTAAAATGTTGCAGACCTTCCTCTATATGTACCAACATTTCAAGAATATTTTTTTTAGTCAGTTTAAGTGGTGTAGGTGGAACTTCTGTTGTCTCGACTGTATTCTTAGATTCTTTTTCATACAGAATCAGCACCTCATTAAATAAAAATTCTCTCTGGGACACTAGCAACTAAGTCATATCATGCTCTATGAATTTTAAAAATCTTATATCCTTTCCAAGTGACACATATTTCCAAATTTGTTTTACACTTTCTGTTTGAGGACGGTTTGTAATGTAACGGATGCCTGGCCATGTAGTTTTCCAACCACAATTCAAAATTGAAGGTTTCACAGCATTCATTTTGTTGAATTTATTCGAGAAATCTCTAACTGTAGGTTTACCCTCCCTGTCAATTGTTTTCATAAGTTGCTTGAAAGTTCTTCTCATATAATATACCTTCTCATACAATATGACTATCATACTTTGATTAATTGGCTGGAACAAAGAAGTATTCTGGGGATATATTCTACTCTCACATTATCAGAAATATCATCTATGTTGGCAGGAGGTGGAAAGCTCAGTGCATTGTCTGAAAGAAGCAACACTTTATTGGAAATAATGTCTGGCACGGTACCATTCTACCGCAAAAGAAAAAAAAAAGGAACATTTGTAAACCAATGTTAGAAAAGGCACTTAGTCATCCATGACATCTTAATTGGACGCCAAATCAGGGGTAGATTAAACTTTGCAACCGTTGAGAGCCCTTAGACTTTCAGAGTGATAAACATATATCGGCTTGAATTCCAAATCTACCAATGGCATTTCCTACCAACAGAAGTGTTAGACGACTTTTGGAATTTTAAAATCCTGATGTTGATTTTTCTTCTGGAGAAATAAAGTTGTAGATGGCATGCGCTTCTAGAGAAATGTAGTATCATGAACATTGTATACTTGGTCTCTAGTCCCTTCAACCCTTTCAGAAATCATGTGTGTAGCTCCTTCAGCAATCATTTTCTTGAACTGCTCCAGATAATTTGTATCATCCTCTGTATCACAGCTCGCAATTTCACCAGTCATTTTTAGGTTGTGCAAATTCATGCGTTTCTTAAACCTTTCAAACCAGCTTTTACAAGAATTATTCTATAGACGTTTCACCTTGATTTTTCTGTATATCGTCAAATGAACCATCCATCGTGTTTATCAACACATTAATCCGAACCTGTATTGTTCCGAATGTATACGTTGCAAGATTTAATGGTTTGGCAAACTTAGTTTTACCTCCGCATTAAGTCTTTTTAAAACATCTATTTTAATATCTTTAATATCCAGTGTAATCATTTTCCGGTCCCTTTTCGCACTATTGCCTTCAGATGTACTTGATCACTTCTTTCCAGACATTTAAAACTGAAGACAAATCGAACAGCAGCGACGATTATTTGTCCACTACAAAATATGTAAAAAAATTGGCCCGGTAAAGATTAGCTTTTTAAGAACAGAAAATTGCCTTATTCCTATTGATGCAATAAGGAAAATGAGTTGAAAAGGAAGAAAAAGTACTATATGATTAGAATTAGTTGAAGGGTCACCAGATTTTATAGGCAATTCATCTGTTGCACTTCTGACTGAAGACATAAATTCACACACACGCACGCATTGGTTTAAATGTTTGTTATGGTGGTGTGGCGGTCATATTGTTCTTGTTAACTGGATTGTTGTGCCTGCTTAGTCTCAAGTCAATCCTAATACACCTAAAATCACTGACACTTCATTCGACTCCTAAAATACACTAGGACAGCACATTATACGTTTTTATTTAAAACGTATTTGCTTATCTACTTCGTATTATATATTGCTGATACTGTTGTTGGTTGTATTCGTGTACATGATAGAGACACCCGCTCACATACATACATTCAGACGTATATACACACATACATATATACATATCCACACATTCATGTATGTGTGTGTATATATAAAGGTATATATATATATATATACAACACACACACTCGCACACACATACACATGATATACTCACATTATGTACATCATAAATTCACATGAGCATGTATGCGTGTAACGTGACGATATTTTTTTCAACTCCATAACTAAATACTTTGATCATAAGTAAACCGCAATTGGCCGTTGTGCAAAGAAGAAAGTGTAATTTTAACTTAACATTTTAAAACTACGCAATGCGTCTTTCCGTGAGAGTGAAATTACAGGCCGCATTAATGGTCATACTTGATGATTTCCCATCAACGTAACGCGGAGTATGTCTAATACAGAGTATTGATCATTAAACACCTTTTAATTGTAAATATGCAATCATATGCAAGTGAGCACGCACACACACACACACACATCTCTGTGCGCGGGATTTAAATATTTGGATTGTTCTGACTAGTTTCATCTCTATTTCGAGATTCATTGGAGAATAAATTCATATAGAGATTGACCGCTTGTAACACTTTAATGACACACAAACCAGGTCTCAGCCGAAAGGAACTGCTTAATCTGCATAATTGTGCATTCTTTGGCATATTGGGCAATTATTTCATTATGCATAACACAGCTTGTACTGATTAATTTGAACGTTGGTATATGTAAAGTTCCAGTTTATAAATTATAAGCGTCACTGCAAATGTGGATAAACTTCTCTGTGGATAGAAAAATATTACGGAATACACTGACTGGCTTAATTTCTATTTGGAAATATGAATATCATATATTGTGATAAGAGTATGTATATGTACGTATGGCTGAAAGAGAAGTGGGTTTGTGACCTTAAAACAATTCTTTAAAGCTAAAAGTGTATTCTTTGTAACACGAAACGTCTATCCAGAAATGTAATTCTTTTCAGGGCATATATATATGACAATATCTTGACCTCACAAACTTCTCTCTCAATCTCCCTATATATATATATATATATATATATATATATATATGTATGTGTGTGTGTGTGTGTGTGTGTGTGT
>NC_068995.1:35347364-35353514 GCF_001194135.2 Octopus bimaculoides | reverse complement strand
TGTGTGCATATATATTTTTCTTTTTCTTTTATTCTTTTATTTGTTTCAATCACTTGACTGCGGCCATGCTGGAGCACCGCCTTTAGTTGAACAAATCATCCACAGGACTTATTCTTTGTATGCCTAGTACTTATTCTATAGGTCTCTTTTACCGAACTGCTAAGTTACAGGGACGTAAACATACCAACATCGGTTTTCAACCGATGGTGAGCGAAAACAAAGGAACAAGCATATATAGATATATATATATACGACGGGCTTCTTTCAGTTTCCCTCTGCCAAATCAACTCGCAAGGCATTAGACGGCCCAAAGCTATAGTAGAAGACATAGATAGATAGAGAGACAGACAGATAAACAGATAGATAGGCAGATAGATAGGTAGATAGATAAATAGATATTATGTGCGTGTGTGTGTGTTTTAGTATGTTAGTTGAATGCTTGCTCTTATCGGATGGTAGCCGTCTCACATAAGACATCTGCGCATTTCCGGATTATAGTGATACATGAATGTATGACATGCAGATGAATCTCTGCATCTATAGATAAATATCCAGCGAAAAACAAGGACTGGATGACAAAAAACATTTAGCTCGGCAATGAATGCTAAGTTTCTAGGATGATGAGTGTGTTTTTATTTTCTATCAGCCATTCACCAACACCCGTATTCCTCTGTGCATTATTTCCATGCATTCGCTGCTCCTAGTCTATGCTCATCTATCTGTTTGCTTGTTGTGTATATGTACAACAGTTGGAGTTTTACCTTTATATTTCGCTACGTATTTTAAAGAATTCTAAATAACTGCTTATTATGAATGTTCATTCTATCTAATTAGCACAAATCTTTAATATTCTACAAGTACAGTGTATTTCTGTAAATAGATTAACAAACCACAGTAAATTTAATGTCGCCAGATACTTTGCAAATTGTTAATTGTTATGGCGCCTCGCATTCTTATTCTGTTTCTATTGTTTGTACAATTTTTCAGATGCTGCAGTAGTTGTTCTGAATATTCTAATCTTCGCGATTCACTTGCCGTGAATACTTCGTCAAATTATTCAACGTATCTTGCTATTGATATTCAATTAATTCGATTTTGTTTTATCACGTCCTTGGTAAAATAAAGTTTGTGCAATATCTACACAACCCCAATTTCTACTTTGGTAAAACGTTAATCTCTGTAACTGCATGTATTGTTTAGCTGGAATCTCGGTATATTTGTATTCGGTATTGGGGCATTGATCGTCTACATGATGCAGGAGGATCTATATTGGCATTGTAGTGGCGTTGGTCAATATGTAAATTAAATTCTTTGAACAATCAATTTCTTGGACATTTTGCTCTACCAATCATCTTGCATTTGGAGGTAAATAAACAGCTTTTTTTTTTTTAAATTAACATTGCTGCATATTTTCTAATAAAACATCGTTGTTAAAAAAATTTCGCCAAGATCCTTTCATATCTTCAAATCGGATTATTACATGTATTCACAATTATTATTGCTGTCGCTTAGGCGGCGAGCTGGCAGAATCGTTTGCACGCCAGGCTAAATGATTAGCGGTACTTCGTCTGGCACAACGTTCTGAGTTCAAATTCCACCGAGGTCGACTTTGCCTTTCATCCTTTTGGAGCCGAAAACTTAGGTACCAATCAAGTACTGGTATCGATGAAATCGACTATCCCGCTCCCCCAAAATTCCAGGCCTTGTTCCTATAGTAGAAAGGATTATTTAGGCGGTGAGCTGGTAGAAAAAATTAGCACGCCGGGCGAAATGCTTAGCGGTATAACGGTTCTGTGAATTATTGTGAAAACTGTGAATTCCTGTAAGTTGTCTCTGTAAATAATTGTGATTTTTGTGAAATTATTACGGTTACGTTTCACGCGAGCCGCTGCAATTTTTCCCAGCTATGGCAAGTGGTAGTGTCTCCAGTATGGAGAGCTACGCCAAGGCCACTGCGGCGAGGAAGCCAGTTCCGCTGGAAACCAAGTTAATCAAGTTGGATATGGGGGAGGTGACCAGAAGCGGGAATTTGATAGAAGTTGAGGGAGAGTCATAAAAAATTTTGCCATCCAAAAGAGACTAAAGAAAGCAAAATTCCGAGGATTGTAGTGTATCATACACAGGCTGTCGAAACCTGTAAAATTGAAATGGTGACGGAGGAAGAAATCGAGGAGTGCCTGGGTGAAATTGTGAATGAAGCCACGTACATCAACAGAGGAAGAAATTTCGGTACGGTAGAGGTGTGGTTCGCCACTATAGAAGACGCAACCGAGCATGCGACCAACATTTTAAGAAGTGCAAAAATAGCATTGCTACCAAGTTATAGAGGAAGAAGAAGTGGGGAAATACGTATTCCCAGAACTACACCAGAAATTAAACCAGAGTGGTTGGTTGCAACAGTGCTGGCTGCAACCAAGGAGGAGCCGGAATTGGGACCAGTGGCGAAATTAAAAGTGCGCAAATGGTGGGGATTTGGATTCGAAATGTGGCTTTTTGCCACATTCGAGGACATAGAAAGAATTCCCTACCAGATAGAAGTGGAGGATGATAGAACGTTAAATGTTGTAGTCGAAGGAAGGAAACCAAACTGCTATACACGCGGGGTAAGAGGTCATATGAAGACCAAATGCCCCCTATATGACTTCACACAGCCACAGCAAGAGAAAGCACAAGCAGAGGAGGAAAACATTGTAGACCACACTGAGGAAATGAAAGAGAGACAGAAGTGTGAAACAGAGAAAACAAAGGAGAAGAACGCAAATGGAGCTACTAACCCTAAAAAGCGAAAGAAAGATAAGTCAAAAGAACGGTCAACAGAAAACAAAAAAAAGGATAGAAAAGCCAGAAACTAATAATGTACAAGAAGAGGAGGAGAGAACGTAGAAAGATGTCAAATACAAGGGGTTTTTGATAAAGTACGAGAATTGCTAACAGATGGAGAGAAAAGTCGAGTGGCTGGAGGAAAAAATAACAGTGAAGATGCCAGAGAAATGTGCTGAGAAATACATTTTGATACATGAGGGAAACTACTGGGAGTACATAAAAGAACTTGGTGAAAATATAATAACGAAACGGGTATGGTTAGTGGAGATACCACCCCCTAGAACTAATTATTTGCAGTTGATAAGGACGGACGTAACAATGGTTAATAGGAGAAAGGTAACGCGAGTGTTTGAAATTCTTGAGTTACAAAACCGTTAAAATGTTTACGTGACGTTGAACGTAAAAGTGATAAACTGGATAAATGTAACCAACCGACTTCAGGGGTCGAGTGGACATTGCGCCTCATTTTTCCATCCTTGCATATTATCATTTTATTTTAATTACCCCGATTTTATGTTTGTTGCGTTTTGTACTGTCTTTATGTTTTTTGATGTCTTAAAAATTCTTTGTATAGCCCTTTATGGGTAATAAAGAAATCGGTATTTCGCCCGTGGATATGTTCTGAGTAAAAATTCCGCCGAGGTCGACTTTGCCTTTCACCCTTTCGGGGTCGATAAATTAAGTGCCACTTGCGTTTGAGGTCGATTTAATCGACTGGCCCTCTTCCCCAAATTCCTCCGAGGTGGACTTTGCTCTGCATGCTTTTGGGGTGGATGATATAAGTAACAGTTACGTACTGGGGCTGATCTAATTGACTAGGTCCTCCCCCAGAATTTCAGGCGTTGTGCCTTTAGTAGAAAGGATTATTATTATTATTATTATTATCATTATTATTGTTATCATTATTATTATTATTATTATTATTATTATTATTATTATTATTATTATTATTATTATTATTATTATTATTATTATTTTTATACAATGAGAGAGAGTAGCAAATGCTATCAAAGTGACACAGGGGCACAACTAATGCACTCCTTATAACTACCCGTATGATATGGATACAACAAGCACATGCATGACAAACAATCTGTGTGCAGCGTGGTGATTTCATATGAAGATAAACAAGGCATGGCCTTGCAGGTAGGGCCCAGTTAGAATTCTCTTCAAGTCGAGTAGCCCGTCTCGCTCAAAAGACACCCTAATAGTGGTTCTTAAGGGTGACGAACGAAATACCCATGTTTCCACCCACCGGTAAAATTATTCAAACCACAAAGAATCTCTCTCAACACATGGCTATGATGCTCCACCCACCGCTCTTACTCGTAATCAGAGTTGCACACGTCGCCAGCCATTTAGGCACCAGCTCAAGTGGTGACGGTCAAGCAACTGAAAAGCAAATATTTGCCCACCTTTTACACAAAAACAAACCATGTACATATCAACTCTTCCAATCAGTTAAGATCAGAGTTTAGGAGAGCCACTGCCTGCTTTTTATGTTTATTATTATTCGACATTAGTCGGGTTAGGACTTATTTCTGGTAGAATTTATTTGTGAATACCAGTTTACTACGTTTACCTGACATGTCCACTTAAAATCACTAACCTATCACATGTTCAATACACTCTTGATGATCTGTACTGTTTCTAAGATGCATATTATCTGAAGAAGCTCTACTGGGCATTCAATTTCAACTTCACTCACAGATCCTGCACAATTTAACCGGTCCCTCCGTCCAGCGTCCCACGACGTTCATGGATGGCATGGACCTCCCTTTCTAGGTATCTTGGTTAATTTTTGCTCCTGTCACTGCCTCGTATTCTTTTAGAGCGGTGGCGACCAGGCCTACGTGCCTGCTGTTCGACACTCTGAATGTGAAGTCGTCTCCGTATGCGAAAAAAGTTCTCTCACGCCCTAGTTCATACGGTATATCCCTCAAAGCCTCCAATTTCCGTAGTAATGGCTCTAAAATCAGTACACACAGAAGAGACGAGAGGGGATACCCTCGACAGACCAAACACATGATGTTGAATGGTTACGATAGTTAATCATTCACCCAAATTACAGTGCAAATATCGTTGTACATTACACTGCTTCAGCCACTGAAAACAGGACTACCCTGCTTGCAATATCTATTGGGTGTAGATTGTATTGAATATCCAGCTAGAGGGGGCGTCCTCCTGGGGTTAAAAATAGTAATAATGTCGATTCCTACGGAATAGCCATGTATAAGTTACTTCTTTATATAGTTATTGTTTTCTTCCCTTACAGAGATGTTCTAACTAGCTATTATGCTTGTATTAAAATATTGTTCGCATTAAGAGAAAAATGTTGAATTATACAGATATATACACAGACATGCAGGAAGTAACTAGACACCTTTAATTTTCGAAATCTTTTATCTAATACGGAAAGTGAACAATGGAAATGTAATCGATAGGTAGGACTACATACTTTAGTATTTAGTTGACATTCTCTTTGCAGTTTTTAATTCAGAAACTCTTTTTGACATTGAACAGATGAGCTTTGTGATTGTCTCTTGTGGAATTTCTGCCCACTTTTCATGCGACAATCGAAACAATTCATCTTTAGATTTAGGTTTCTGTCGAGTTTTTCGTATAGCGCTATCTATTATGCTCCAAAGATTTTCAATTGGGTTCATGTCAGGAGATTGGCTCGGCTAAGGAAGCTTTTGGATCCCATTTTCAGTCAGCCATTTTTTATTCATTTTCACTCTATGGCATGGAGCCCCATCTTCCATGAATAAAAACTCATTTTTCGTTATGTTATCGTGTGAATACATGGGAAGCAGTCCCTGCTTAAGTATTTCGATGTATTTTTCAGAGTTTATGGTTCCAACACATTCGATCTGCTCAGAGCGACCATTGCTGGTGACAGCTCCTCATACCATTACAGAGATACCGCCATGTTTCACAGTTGGTTGGAGTCGTTTCAAATCAAATTCTTGATTGGGAATCCGCCAGACCCAAACACGTCCACTACCTGAAGATAATGCAAATCTGAATTCATCTGAAAAAATCACTCTATCCCAAAATGAACTGGATTTTTCTGACATCCCTTTAGTCCATTTCTTTCTTTCCATGATATTAATTGGTTGAAGGAGAGGTTTTCTTCTAGCTGTTTAATAATGCTTTTTTAGGTGATTTTAAATGTCTTGCCCGCTCACGTTTTTGGTATGCTGGTATATTTCATGTTGAGAACAATTTAGGTCTTAATAGACACAAGATGTGATCTATTTCCAGCGCATTAATTGTCCACGTTAGTGGTCGACGTTATTTTTTAAAATTATATATATATTTATA
>NC_068995.1:35339897-35347145 GCF_001194135.2 Octopus bimaculoides | reverse complement strand
TATACATATATATATACATATATATTATATTATATATATATATATATATACACACACACACATATATACATATATATTATTTTATATATATATACACATACACATATATACATATATATTATATTATATTATATATATATATATATATATATATATATATATATATATATACATATATATATGATAAAAAGTAACAACAAAAGAATGCACCCTTGATATTAGATAAATAGAGGATTATTTATAAATGTTATAATTTAGAACTTACAGTAAAAAGGTTGTCATTAAAGTAATCGGAATTTCGTATGTCCTGTGTCTCGACAGGGAGTCGCCAAGTACAAAAGGGAAAAATTGTGACACCTACTTGTGTTAGCTAAATATTTTGCATGTACTGCACAGGGTATCTGTGATAAATGAATAAGACACGTCTGTTGTATTGCTAAACTATTAGGGAATGAAGCTTACCTCATATTAATTTCTTTTTACGTTATAAAGTCTTCCCCGATATGAGACACTTTTGATATTACTTTTGTTAAGAAATCTAAATGTGAATACCTTGGCAAGATAATCAAATACGACTGTAATATATTTTTAGTTTGTGTTAAACTTTATAGTCGCATTTACTCTGTGTAATACTTGTGGACTTCAAAGGAAAGCTACAAAATACAAAGTGTACAGTTTATAAGAAAATGAAATACTTTACAAACTTTATAATTGTACCGCAACTGATTGAATTAGCATTTCCTCCATCTAGATTCGATACAATAATTAACATGCATATACAATCATTGATCCAATGTACTATACATATTTCCCTAGTTTGACCGCCTGCTTATGTGAGAATTAATTGATCGAAGATGTAGGTGGTTTGGACTCAGAATGCAGATAGATAAAACAAAATTGGTCGGTGGTCTCCCAAATCTACTTCATCGCCGTTTAGCTATGAAAAAAATATTGATTTCCATTTTGTTGCCGTGAACCAATGACGTACGTAAACTGCCATCATTGATCAAATGATGGTGGCGAACAGCATTCTGTGTGGTTATAGAGCAGGAACAAAACAGCAAGTGAATAAATAATAAGTTTGACAACATAAAACACGATAAAAATATAAATTTGAATGATCTGTGCGAGCGCATAGACAGAGTATGTCGACTTCGAGTAGCATTGTGTAAGCAATATACCGATACGTTATGTTGTATGTGATATTAATACGTTGCAAATTTATTATTGATAATGAACTTTGGAGAAACACTGGTTAAAAAAAAAAGATTGCAGTTTTCATGTTTTGTCTCACAATATAGTTAATAAAATTGAAAATGAAAATCTATGCCTTGCTTCTGTTTGCCGAGAAGTGAAAGTATCTAAAGCATAAAAGAAATTCTAGTATTGTTGGATAAACATATTATAAATACAATAAACCTACTTTCTTGTAAGCATTCATTGAATACAAATAAACAAACGTGTAGTTTCTATCGATAACCTTTATTGGTGACATTGATCAGTTTGAAAAGAATATGTCTTGTAAGATTCAGGTAACCGTCTCTTTTTAATCATAGAACACAACACTATATAATGTTTCGAAAGGTTTGATATATAATTGCATTTATTCCATTTACATTTTGGTCCGAATTTATGAAGTTAATTTATATCTTACAAACATTATATCTAATATGTATGATCCTTGCAATTTTGAGGAATCGCACTAAAATATTGCTACTTTCGCCTTAGCAGCATTTCTTGACACATAACATTTTTTCTTTTACATCTGTACCAACTTCTGCAACAATTTTTCTGTTCTTTTGAAAGTGAACTTTTACTAGGTTATTTTTTTATTCTGCGATGTTATTGCTCGGAAATCCTTATAAGCAGTTTGATTAGGGTCTGTACTTTATAGAGCTTCACATGTTGCTATTCTGGTGGTAGAGATTACTTTGGTTAATACTGTATATGATCAGAAGGAGCTGGAGAGAGAAAGTGAGATTGGTAGGAACAGGCTAAAAGTTTATAACAACTCCCCCTCCTCCTCCTCCTCCTCCTCCTCCTCCTCCTACTACTACTACTACTACTACTACTACTACTACTACTACTACTACTACTATTGTTGCCGCTGCTGCTGCTACTATTACTACTACAGTCGCTGCTCCTGCTGCTGATGCTGTTGTTGCTGCTGTTCTCACTGCTTTCGCCGCTGTTTCACTGCTCCTGCCTTTTAAATCTCAAGCCAATACTGAACATGTACTTAACAATGTTCTCAGTTTGAGAATAAATTATTTAATTGTCAAACAACAGGTCATATTCATTGCTGTATCCCTTGCTTTTTGCTCTATCTCAATTAAATGATAATCTACGTGGTATTACACCAATATCTAAGTTTACTTAATTATCAATCAACTTACTTTGAAACAATGTACCTGAAAACAGGTTTCAGCCGATTTATGTATACTCTATCGTTATTTACAAGTATCGAAATTTTAATGGTAGTGAAGTGGAAATATATTTCATAGATCATCATACAAATCCAATTAGAAGTATTTCTGAATATATATGTAACATTACTTCCCAGGTTGTGTTTAAAACTTAATCCTTCTTCATTTTGTGGGATAGACATGGGTTTCGTATATGCATTCAGGTTGTACTTATTTCGTTCAAGTCCATAGCTGTGCTTAGCCCCAACCGAGCTAAAACTCCATTCTGAATGTATATGCAGCACAGACCTGCTAATGGTGCTATTAAAACAAAATCAAAAAGCGATAGTTATTCGATGGGCAATGGTAGAAACGCTATTATCCCTGTATATATATATATATATATATATATATATATAACATTTCGTTTTTGTATATTACACGATTTTTCATGTCTACTCATGTGTTGAATTAGATTTGGTTGTTTATGATTGACGTTATGACCATCCCGATATACAACTATCTTTGTAATTTCTGCGGATAACTGATAAAATTCTATGATATGACTTACACTTTGTGTAGGTTAGCCTGCAATTCAACTTACATAAGTACATCATAAATCAGTTTAGTATATTTGATATAACAAAGTATCATAGTACTTCTTAAGGACGAGCTAAGAGTGTATAACGAAATCCATATCACTTTTATTACGAATAAGAATATTCTTAAAGTAGTATACCTATAAGAGGAGAAACTTTTTAAATGCAAACTTCTATTCCTGTTATAAACGATGATATAACTTTTCCTTTCCAGATCACCAGACTAACAAATGATTATATTCATGTCAGATTTCATGCTTGCAAGCCTATTCGTGAGGAATTATTTTAATCAGAATTTTAAAAGTCGGTTAACCCTCGGCTATTTTCTTATTAATAACATGTTAAGAAATAATCAAGACGATTAAAATTGCGTGCAGCACTATCTTTTGTAGTTTTATGGTTTCTCTATAAAATGAATTTCTCGAAATTTGCAAATGTTGCAAATGTTCAATGAATAGTAAATCATCTAGAAGAATTTGTGTTGAAATATGCAACACTGGACATGTAGAAAAAATTCCGGTAAAGAAGCAACAGATTTGGTTGTATATGAATTGGTACAGTAGCGCTGATGCTGTGTGTGGTGGTATTGATATTCATAACGATGATATAGATTGTTAAATTGTAGGAACAAATCATATTAATCTGTATTTATCATTGTTTCTTGTGCTTATAATTTTCCTCTCATCCTTAATCGTCGGGAAAGACTTCTGAAACGATTTTAAACTTCTGTACAGCTACTCGTTTATATGAAAACAAAACTAGTGAGAACATTTCATATATTTGTAGTTTGGGATAGATAGTGCTTAAAAGGAGACACAACAATCAAGAGGGATCATGGACGTATCCGAAATGTTAGGACACATTTTTTATGGATATTCTAGGGGCAGACAACCAAAATGTGTACAACAGTAGAAAAGAATACTGTGACTAATTTTCAAAATTTAGCTTTTTAGTATGAATAACAAAGCAAGCATACTTAATATTTTTTCCATATGCGTCAAGATATTCCATATGCGACAAGAACAATTCCAGACGTGTTAGTTGAAATCGAATTCACATTATATTGGATTTCTGCAGATTAGCAGGTGAGCAACTAGTCAAGAATAAAATGTATGTTATCTGGAGGTAAAGAGAGATGTTAACGTTGAAATGGATATTATGTAATGATTATCCATAGATACATATATATATATATATGGTAAGTTAAAGATGAGGAAATAATGTATTCTCAAACGCAGAATAATGCTGAAAGAACAGGAGGAACAAGATAGAATAGATAAATTTTGCAGAAAAATTTATCAGCAGCCAGCCAGCCATGACACTGAAACTCACATCCCTATGATTACCGGTAGAGTGCTTTACCATTAAGCTAAATTGCTCACTGACAAATTAATGCGCAATTTTCGAACTTATAAATCTAACTCTATAAGACGCTGTGTGTTAAATTCAAATTAAGATAAATGTAAGCAAAGTTTGCTTTTTAGACGCACTGAGATGTATTTTCGGGAGTACATAATTACTGTAACGCTCATGTTCTCCTGCTGCCAGTTTTCTCAAGATTAAACGGGTTTTCATATCGTCATCCCAGTCTTTGCACTCTTTATTAAAGATTTGTTCGTATCTTTTATACTAAGTCTCGAAGGTAACGTCTTCGTCAGGTTCGTACTTAAACTCTGTTATCGAGTTCGCAACATATTCTGGCGAGAACATTTTTTCAGCATTTTCTGATGACTTACTATTCAATTATTGTAGCATTTCTTGCTGTAATAGTAATTGTTGTTGCTTCTGATGTTTTCCTTGCAGTTGTAGCTGCTGCTATTGTTGTTCTTTCATTTGCTGGTGTTGCTGCTTTTGCAACTCAAGCAAACTGGCCAACAAATTTTCCATAATTTTACGATTCTTTTCCGTAAAATTCGTACAAAATACTTTTGTGAGTTTTGTAACTCCTTGTGAGTCTGTTAATTCCTCATCGCCACTGTTGTAATACTTCATGTCGGATTCTTATAAGGCCCATTCTGATATAGTAGAATAGTAAGATCACAACTATTTATGACCGTCTACTTCGTACTCTCTACCGATACTCTCTGGCTGACTGTATTTATAATGACTAGCAAACACTATTCGTCACGTCGGATCAGTTAGGGTTAGGGTACACAATACTTTATCTGTAGCAGCAAATAGGTCATTCGTGCACCAATCAAAATTGAAGCAATACTTAACTGAATCGCTAACAATTTCATATTGCAAGGAATATGGATTGGAAAGAAACTTGTCAACATACGTTGCAATGAAATAACTTTGTTGGGAATTTACGATCTGAAAGTTGGAAGTGGGATGGAGCTCTTAGATGTAAAATTCATGAAAACGTAATATGCCCAACGCGTTTCTTAGTACGAAAACTCTATTGATACCAAAACTAACATAGTTATTTATAAAACAATTTTACTTATGTGATATAAAACAGCAAGCAAGTGAATATCCGTAAAGGTTATTTGTCTTAACTTCTTCCAGATTTATTATCTGAGTTAAACTTCTGACGAGGTCGACTTTGTGTATCATCTTTTAAGGTCGATGACGTATGTACCAATAAAACATTGGGGCCGATGTAATTGACTAATAACCTGCCCCAAAATTTCCAGCCTATTATACAAAGGGTTATTTATGATAACCATATAGATGTATACATATGATGTGATAAATGATGATTTATTTTTCGATGTATCCATTTCATTAAAACTATGGACGTGTTCCGCTACAAGAATAGTATGAATGACGGCCAAGCAAAGTTTAGAGAAATAGAATTTAAGAATATTATTGGCGGTGTTTTGATCAGTTCGATGGGAAATTGTAGATAATTCTGAATAAGTCAATGAAATCAATGAGCTTCATAACAGAATGGGTCATTGATTGCTTTGTATATTTAAATCCTAGAGTAGGAAAATGAGGAATGTTTATCTAATTTAAAAGTAGCTCACACCAGAAGAACTATCTTTTCGTCATCTCCCTCTTGACATGTGCGTATGATTTTTATATATCTCAACTGTATTTTTTGCGAAAGAGTATAACGGATCTATTTGAAAGTTGAGTCAAAATTGTATGAATGTATTTCCTATTACAATTATACCCCTCCGGGAACAAAATCTTCTACATGCGGATTCAACAATCGTATATATCTATTCAAGCATAACTGGCTACCAATTTCATAAATAGACGGTATAATAGTTTCTCTTTATCTGTAAAATAGGTAACCTCTATTGTTTACCCTTTTTGGTTTCTTTTTGATTCAGATATTATGCTCTAAATTATAATGGTATGAATCTTTTGATAAGCTATTAAAATTTTAATATTATGATTATTAGCAACATGAATTGATTTTGTATCGAAAACTTACATAGATTTCTTAACAATTATAACCAAATAATACGAACTTCATTTCCAATTGGCACAATGACCGTAGAATATAAAAGAGCGTCGAAACTCTGCTCGTTCTTAGAGGGGTTTTCTTTTACTCTCTTGTGTTATATATATATTTAGATTACAGATGTTGATTTCATAGATTAGTAGAAAGCAAACCATTGAATGTTACTAGAAAACAAATGACTGTTGATGAGAAAAGAGTACTAGATTAAAAGGGTAAACAGGTTACATGTCACCATAATTAAAATTAATTTGTAGCATTTCATCTCTTGCGTTAATTTTTGAACCCAATAAACGTGTCATACAGTAATTGGAATTTTGTGTTAAAATTTACACCTCATCCAGCTAAATTAGCAATGGAATCAACACTACATCAGTTCCATCAATTTTCAAGAAATATAGTGCTACTAATGAGGCAGACATTTAAAAAAGACAAACGGGGAAATATATTCTCATATCGTCATTAAATTTAAATACATCAAGTTAAAATGTATCTAAAATATATATTTCCTAAATAATATTATCATTATTATTGGCTTTCTTTAGCAGTATGAGTGAATCACTGCATTCGTAAGAAACCATCGATATTCTTCCTTTATAAGGAATTCCGACATAAACGGTAGCAGTTAAGTGATAAATTGTAAATGATATCGATTGCGAGGACAGTTTTTTTCGTTTCATATTTTCGTGCCAAAATCGTAAAACTCCTCACACACACACACACACACACACACATACACACGCACACACACACACACATACACATATGCATATACATATATATACATATGCATATATATATATGTTTATATATATATATATATATA
>NC_068995.1:35338239-35339182 GCF_001194135.2 Octopus bimaculoides | reverse complement strand
CACACATACATATACATGTAGGCATGTATATGTATATATACATACATATATGGGTACAGGATGTCAAAAAGCGTGAACAAAGTGAGAACAGAGAACATAAAAAACAAAAGCAAGGGGAATGAACTTGTTTTTCGAACAACGAAAGAAACAAATAGAGAAACGAGACAGGCAACAAAAAACATTCCCTTTATCAGTTGTCCCCTGTTTTATCTACTCCGCGCTTCGAAGGCAGGGACAAGGCGCGACGTCGTTAAAACAGTCCTTCCGCAAAGCAAATTAAATAAAATTTGGAATTTTTTGCGGAGGGTTAAATTGGTAACAAGAACAGGACATTAAGAACAAAACAGTAAAAACCAGCGGTGAGCGTTGTTAAGCCATAACGAGATCAATGCCAAGCATGTCGTTTCCAATTTTGTAGCAGAGTGGATTGCACCATGATGCTATTTTCTCACAGACGTGCCCAACTGACCCTACTATACTGTGTCGTCGAAAAAATCAAAAACAAACAATGCGCATGTGCGAAATTTAAAATATAAAATGGCCACAAATTACCCATCGCACCCTGTATGTAAATATATGAAGCGTCTGTATATATACACTTTTACACTTTTACACTTTTACTTGTTTCAGTCTTTTGACTGCGGCCATGCTGGAGCACCGCCTTTAGTCGAAGAAATCGACCCCAGGACTTATTCTTTGGAAGCCTAGTACTTATTCTATCGGTCTCTTTTGCCGAACCACTAAGTTACGGGGACATAAACACACCAGCATCGGTTGTCAAGCGATGTTGGGGGGACAAACACAGACATACAAACACACACACACACATACACATATATATACACATATACGACGGGCTTCTTTCAGTTTCCGTCTACCAAATCCACTCACAAGGCATTGGTCGGCCCGAGGCTATAGTAGGAGGCACTTGCCCAAGATGCCA
>NC_068995.1:35331455-35337812 GCF_001194135.2 Octopus bimaculoides | reverse complement strand
ACCGTCTAGCATTGATGAAGAATTCTTCAATGTTAGGAGGTTACAGATCTATTCTACTAACGAAGAAACAAATAAGCTATCATTTTATAGTAATCTCATAAAAATCATTACAAATATCTATAGTAAGCAATTTTTGCGTGATATTGACTTTTTCGATGTGAAGCAAAAATAATGTTAATACTTTAAGCAATTGGGCTATTAAGAAACTGAATCCGACAAAATATCGATAATGTTATTTACTTGATTAAATTACTCATGGCTGTAAAGATAGGAAACTAATACCGGTTAAAATATGAGAAAATACACTGTGAACAAATTCAGAGTGCTACACTAAATATTTTTCCCTTTGTCTACAAAAGATGTGGGAACAGAAAAGAGATGTAGTGTTAGATACCAGTTTCGTTTTTATTGCATGATATCTATTTGCAACCGCAGTAAAATCTACACACATGTATAAACATGGATACAATTAACAAATACACTTAAATCCAGTATAGTTCTATATTTAAGAGATGAGGGATTATGTACATTATTTACATTATTTACAATTGACTGCTAGTTGTCCTCATCTTGCTTGTTGTTAACACAACGTTCCGGTTGATATACCCTCTAGCCTTCATCAGGTGATGAAAGCTGGAGGTTATATCAGCTGAAACGTTGTGTTAACAACACACAAGATAAGGACAAATATCCGTCAATTGTAAATAATGTATTATTTACATTATTTACAATTGACTGATAGTTGTCCTCATCTTGTTTGTTGTTAACACAACGTTTGTTAACACAACGTTTCGGTTGGTATACCCTCTAGCCTTCATCAGGTGATGAAAGCTGGAGGTTATATCAGCTGAAACGTTGTGTTAACAACAAACAGGATAAGGACAAATATCCGTCAATTGTAAATAATGTAAATAATGTAAACTCCAATATGTCAAACACTTTCAAATATATTATAATCAACATTTAAACTAATGCAATTATCCACACTGCTAGTACTTCCCATCCAGAGCGTTTGACTTTATTACGTAATAGTTACTTGGTAAAGGAATTATGAAAATTAAATTAATATATATTGTAGATATGTTTAAAATATTCGTGTATTTCAAATATTTGGATAAATTACGTGACTCATAAATACATAGTAATTTCTTATATATGTTTCCCTGAGATATTACTTAGATATAAATTTTACAGAAACAATAGAAATAATTTTATACGATTATAAATAACTATTTTGGATTTGAGATGCAGTATCATCGTAACACGAGATATTAGGTTTAAAGTTCGCGGGTCTATTTCGTATTACGTGATATAAGATCATGCATTTTAGGTATTGCACGTCATTAACAAAACGAAGAAAAAGTACAGTTTCACATTCAAATCGTCCGTTATTAAAACAACAACCGACTTGATATTTTGGGTAAAAGATATGTTGTCGCAGCTGTTACGTTGTTGTTGTTGTTGTTGTTGTTGTTGTTATTGTTGTTGTTAGCAGAATCAGGAGAACGAGGGCGAACAGATAGCAGAAATCTTGGTGTGTCAGTCTTGCTGTATATTTCCCGGATTTTCAGATGCAGAGTCCAGCTTCACCTTTCATCTCTGCAGAGACGAGAAAATAAAATACCAGACAGATACTCGGGTCAATGCTACCGACTACTTACTCTCCTCTCAAAATTGCCTTCTTTTTAAATTGAAAAACCATTCACGGGCTATTCTATCTTGTTATTTTTTATATACAAAAGAAATAAAGAATAATAATTCATACTACATTTTTTTATATACAAAAGCAATGAAGAATAATTTATGCTACATTTTGACAGGGTGTATAAAACACCGGATACGATTCGAACTATAAAACCTTGTTCCTAACCTAAGGGGCTATAATACAGTTATCTATCATGTGACTGATGCAAGGTTTATAAATGAAATACTTTTTATATATAAATTTATTTTTCAGTAAAGGAAGACAAGTTGAGGTGAGGTCAGCGATGTATTTACCCACTGTGTTATCATGTATATTATGCAAGTAGAACTTGTATAATAAAACCTCAAAGTGGAAAGAGTGAGAGGTTTATGAAGGTCACAACAGAGGAACAACGAAGTTTTAATGAGATGTGAAGTATACACTACAAAAATGGTCGAATCATGGAAATACCATACATCTCTTTCTCTATCTATCTATTTAGCTCTCTGCCTCTCTATCTGCCCCTTGCTCTCTCTCTCTCTCTCTCTCGCTTTCTCTCTAGTGCGAGGAATGTCATTTCTATAATTGTTAGAGAATCACACCAGGAATGTACGAAATTCAAGGAAGCAGGACAGGTTAAAATGCTCATAACTTAATAAGTAAGATTAGTGTTGACATCATCTCAATATGATTGCTTCTTTCTTTGTATTGAAAGATTGTTTTAAACATTTAGAAATGTAACACGACTTATACATTAACAACCTAGTTTGGATTATTAATTATATATGTTTTAATGCATAAATTAATAATAATTTAGTAAAGCAAGTGACGTTGGTCTGATGCCACCGATGGATTTATTGATTGGGTTAGTATATATATTATATTTTTGGAGCATCTGTAGTGAGTGTCATATAATGGGGAAATGAGGGACCTATAAACGTCAGAATAGAACAGCGAAGTTTTAATGAGACGACACACGTACACAACAGTAATAGTCAAAGATACACGCACACAGACGCACACATACACATACGCACATACATACATACATGTAGACATACATATAGATAGATAGATAGATAGATAGATAAATAGATAGATAGAAAAATAGATAGATAGATAGATAGATAGATAGATAGATAGATAGGTAGGTAGTATGAAGAATATAATTTCTATAATTGATAAAGAACCATAGTAGAAATTTAGAAAACTGAAAGAAGCAGGAAATGGAAAAGATACACGTAATCCAATAAGTAAGGCTGATGTTGCCCCTAATCTCAGTATGTTTGCCCTTTCTGAAAGATAATTGAAATAAAAATATACTTTTCTACTCTACGCACAAGGCCCGCGATTTTGGGAGAGATGGCCAGTCGATTAGATCGACCAGTACGCAACTGGTACTTAATTTATCGTCCCGAAAGGATGAAAGGTAAAATCGACGGAATTTTAACTCAGAACGTATTTCTTTATTTCCCACAGGGGGCTAAGTATAGAGGGGACAAACAAAGACAGACAAGGGGATTAAGTCGATTATATCGACCCCCAGTGATTAACAGGTACTTATTTAATCGATACTGAAAGGATGATAGGCAAAGTCGAGCTCAGCGGAATTTGAACTCAGAACACAGCTGCAGACGAAATGCCGCTATGCATTTCGTCCGGTATGCTAACGTTTCTGCCAGCTCGCCACCTTGAACTCAGAACATAAAGACACGAAATACCGCTAAGCATTTCGCCCGACATGCTAACGTTTCTTATTTGTTTACTGCCCATAAGGAGCTACACACAGAGAGGACAAACTAAGACAGACAAACAGATTAAATCGATTATATCAACCCTAGTGCGTAACTGGTACTTATTTAACCGACCCCGAAAGGATGAAAGGCAAAGTCGACCTCTGCAGAATTTGAACTCAGAACGTAGCAGTAGACGAGATATCGCTAATCATTTCGCCCGGCGTGCTAACGTTTCCGACAGCTCGCTGCCTTTATTAAAATAACAATATAGAAATATAACATGATGTGTCCATTAACAATCGACTCGATAGAGAAGTAACACAATTCCTAATTCTAGATCACACCATATATAGAATAAAACACTTGACAATGTTTCGCTTGCCTATACATACGATAGTGCAATTGAAGGAACAAGCACGTAGCGGCTTGTCGAGTTTTGTTTCAAGCACGTTTTCTATTGGGAGAAGTGCCTTCCATTCTACCTTTATTATCGTCCATATTTAAGAAGCCATGTCTTCACAGATATTTACAGTGTGTTCTCAATAGAAGTACTTCGTTACTTCCTCAATTTCATGGCTTCCCTCTTTATCCGGCCTGGAGCTACAACTACGAATCCCATGTTTTGTTTAACAAAGGTTCCTCTAAGGAAAAGGGCCATGGAAAGATCCATGTCAGGAATATCACTGCGAGAGTGTATCCAAAATGAGGTAATCACAGGAGGGAGCAAATACCGAAAACACCTGCTGGGCCGCACATGTTGCAAGGTTCAGAGAAAAGTGGACCTGTGCAGTTATCGAGATGTGACTAAGAAGTCGGAAAAGGCCAGTTGGAAGCCCTTTATGATTATGTGAAAACAATTTAGTAAACAAACTGACAGGAGATGGAAAAATATTGTGCAACCAAGAAAGAACTAAAAGCGCATTGTGACCAGCATTATATAGCAATATCTGATACTCTGGTTGATACAGCAGAAACATACATATATATATATATATATAACCTCTATAGTACAAATATTGGTTTCACATACTAACACAATGGCAGCAGTTTGGGGAAGGGAATACGTCAATTACATCACCTCCCAGTGCTCAACTGGTACTTATTTTATCGGCCCCGAAAGGGACGAAAGGTAAAATCGACCTCGGCGGAAGTTGAACTCAGGACGTAAAAGACGGACAAAACACGGCAAATCATTTTTGCCGGCGTGCTAAAGATTCTGCTTCTCACCACCTTCTATAGTACAAATACTAACAGGGCTAATTTAGCTGTTTCTCACTCGATTGGAAAAGAATATAACTGCAAACTGATAATGATGTGGATTCTCATCAGAGGCGTCCAAATCAATTTCATTAACCCTAGCTACAGAAAACTGGAGCTACTAATTTGCATATCGTAAGTTTACCACTTTATATATATATATAAAGGAGGTAAGTCGATTAGATTGACCCCTTCCCTCCCAGCAGTGTTCAACAGGTACCTTTTTTCTTGATTTCGAAAGAGATTAAGTGCATGACTGAAATCGGCGGCATTTGATCTGAGAACGTAATGGCAAACGAAATGCGGCTAAGCATTTTGCTCGGCGTGCTAACTATTCTGCCAGCTCGCCGCTTTAATCAGTCAGAACATATCAATAATCCTTTTTATTATGGGCACAAGACCTGAAACTTTGGGAGAGGAGGATAGTCGACTACATGAGCCCCCCTGATTAACTTGGTACTTGTTTCATCAACCTCCGAAGGGATGAAAGGCAAAGTCGGCCTCGGCGGAATTTGAACTGAGAGCGCAAAGACAGACAAATTGCCGCTAAGGATTTTGCCCGGCGTGCTAACAATTCTGTCAGCTCGCCGCCTTATCTATCAGAGCATATTTATTTCTTTATTGCTAAAGAGGACTAAACATAGAGGGGACAAACAAGGACAGACAAAGGGATTAAGTCGATTTCATCGACCCCCGTGCGTAACTGGTACTTATTCAATCGACACTAAGTTTAAATATGAAGTTTCGAGTTCGACTCCTGTTAATATTGTGTACAATTTCAAAAATAAGACACTTCATGAAGAACGAATATCAAAACAGGAAAGCAAAGTTAAACTCGACGAAATTTGAACTCAGAGTGTAATGGTAAACCAAATACCGCTAAGCATTTCACCCGGCTTGTTAACGACTCTGCCAGCTCGCCGCCCTTCTATCAGCGCATATTAATTATGAATGTGTACATTATTGTTGTGATTCTCCCTGTTCAACATGTACATGATGATTTATTAGATTATAGACACATTCATATTATAATGTTATCAAAAACTTATCTTGTGCTTTTCTCTATTTTCAATGTTTCAATATTTTATTTTACAACGCTGAAAGAATGAAACAAAAATCCTGTAGGTCTCAAACATATATCGATGAACATCTATCCCAGAGATATGACTGTGACTTATTTCATTTAAATGCTTAGATCTTATAATTTGGTAAGGAAATAAATAACTTCTCTTAATTATAGAAAAAGTTAAATTACTTTCGGATAAATTTTGCAGACGATAGAATAATTATTTTTCTATTACACGTCATATACGCTGTGAATTACAGATTTCACACTGAAATGAGACCGCTACCTTGTCCTGCTGATCGTTTTGTTTCACATGTTAAATGAAGCTTGCAGTAACTAGTAGCTTCAAATTTGAAATCGCATATCATTGCTGAAGGGGAAAAATCATTTTAATCATAATAATCTCATCATACCGATTTCAGTGAACATGAATTAAGATTGATTTCTAACTCGATATAGTTTTCGTAATAGCCACTATTTCCGTATTTCTACCCAATATTTTGTACAAAAAGTATAATTGTGTTACGGATGAATGGAATTAGAAATTTAGCTAACATCTTCATGGCTACATGGAGGTTAGTTGATATTATTTTATACAATTTTATATATATATA
>NC_068995.1:35316200-35331445 GCF_001194135.2 Octopus bimaculoides | reverse complement strand
ATATGTGTGTGTGTGTGTGTGTGACATGTTTTCTTCTGCCCTCTCATTAATATGTAGAGAGTATATACCAAACACAAATCAGGACTATAGAAGAACAACTAAACAAAAGTGAGATCACTATATTTTTAAAAGAAAGCTCAGACAAAAATAAGTATGGCTTTTGTTATTGTGATGGTGGTAACAATAAACCAACGAGTACTTATCTATATCTTTGTCCAATATCATGTAATAACAGTCATATCTTGCTTAATCGTTCCTCTGTCGACATAAACTCGTGTGAATATCCTGGATAAAATGTTCCTGGAATTGAACAAGAAATTGTTTTTGCAGAATTTGGGTTACGTCTAAAATTTTTGTACAAAAATTCAAATTATGGGCTTCATATAAAGCCCATAAAGAATCAATATGGAAGGTTACAATCTGTAAGGTTTGTTATTATATAGCAGAAGCTGGATATATAAACCTACGAAATTCATTTTTGATCGACACTCATAGAAATATAAGCACTGCGGTGCTGATATTTAATAAAGCCACAAACACCTACACGATGGTACGGCTACTTTAAGTGGTGACTATCACTGAAATTGTTTGCTTTGAATGTTAGTAACAGAATATATCGTATATATTGTTATATCGATTATGTTATTACTCTTCAACGACACGTAATTTGCGACTGAAAAGATCTACATAAAAACGCATCGCATACTTTATTATCGCGTTTTTATTTTAGGTGTATCTCGGAATATACTGCCCAATGAGTCTTTTGTGCGGTGTAATTTGGGAAATTTTGTTTATTTCTTACTGATCATCAAGCAAATAAAACAATTCTCGTTTGCTGATATCATTAACATTAGTGATGTTGAATATATTAATAGGACAGCTTTCGTCCTAAATATTTCTTGTTCATTATGCCACTGTTCCATGTAAAATGTTCCCCATGCATTGATTATAGAACAGTCTTTACAATTGTTATTTGTGTATAACACTATTATTGTTACAATGGTGCCTCATTATATAGGGAAATCGAAACGTTTAAATAGTTCCGAGCACTATAAGTAGTACCATTAATATTGCGTCCAATTTTTGAACAAGGTCATCCATATTAGAAGAGGGAATAGACGATCATATCGATCCAGTACTTAGCTACTACTTTATTTTATTGTCCATGGAAGGATGGAAAGGGTAGTTGAACCCGGTAGAATTTGAGCACAGAATGTCATGAGTCGGAAAAATAATGCTACATATTTAGTTCGGCGATGTAACATTTCTGCCAGGTCTACCTCATAGTAATATTAATAATATTAGTTTGAAACTTTGGTACAAGGCCAGAAAGTTGGGAGTAGGTGTTAAGTCGATTAGAACGACCCTAGTGCTCCACTAGCTGTTATTTTATTACCACGTATGGATGAAAAGTAATTTTGACCTCGGCGAAAGTTGAAATGAGAACATGACGGACAAAATGCCCGTAAGCATCTTTACCAACTTGGTAACGATTTTGCCAGCCCATCGCTTTAGTAATATTTGCCAATATTTCGTTTCAAAGTTTTACCCCGAAAGAATGAATGGGAAAGTCTACCGCGGAAAAATTTGAATTCAGAACGTAATGGTGGACAAAATAACTATTTCACCGCTTTCTAATGGTTGTATTATGTTTTGAAATACATTTGTTTTTTTTGGTGGGGGGGGGGGTCAATTTTGGCACAAGGCCAGTAAGCTCGGAGGTGGTGAGGTAAGTCGATTACATTGATCCCAGTACTTGACGGGTACTTATTTCATCGACCCTGGACGGATCGAAAAGTCAACTTATGTGGAATCTAAACTCATAACTTAAACACGGACGAAATGCCGTTAAGCATTTTACCCGGCGTGCTAATGAGTCTGTCAGCTCACCGTCTAATCAGAAAGAGAATATTGCAACAGTTATGAGGGCGATTAGCTGGCAGAATCGTCACAGTGTTGGATAAAACACTTAGCTTCCTTAGCCAGCTATTTATGGCTTGAGATCAAATGATCTCGAGGTCAACTTTGGCATTGAACCTTCGACGTCCGATAACATAAAGCACTAATCAGTTATAAAGGTTTTTGTAAATCGACTTTCACCCCTAATTGCTGGTCTCGTACCAAAAATAGAAATTATATTACAGTCATTATGTATTACAGCCATTAGGTATTGTCCTCAATTCGATGTTTTCCGATATACGAATAGTCTCTATATCATTTGAAGGTCACAAACGTTTCCAGGTGGTTTTCTATTGTGCGAGACTACGACGTCCCCTGGCGAGAACGAACTGGTTCACTACATATAAATTGCAAAAATGAAAGGCGTAATAAGAGTGAAGTCTGGCAGATAGGGAGGTGAATAGAGATTGGAAATCAGTGCTGCTAGATGACGAAAGGGCAGCTAGACTGAAGGAGATGTTTGGAGGTAGGATGAATAATACACCGTTACGGTTTCGATACGATGAATTACCACCTGTGGTAAAGTTTGATGGTCTAATGCCTTTTTTTGTTGTAAAAACGATACAAACTGAATTGTAAAAACAGTAAAATGGAACTTTCTAATTTAGGGGGTAGAATGCCATTTTATTATCATTTTTTCACACCTTATAACTCATTTAGTAATCGTTATATGTACCCTACGTTTGTGTTGTCTGTCTTTGTAATGCCTCTTCTATATTAAGGCTTTATGCTGTAATAAAGAAAACGGTTCGTGCTATTTCCACAGTTCATGTGTTTATAGTTCAAAGTTGGATTTCAAAGTTCACAGTTCGAGTTTTGCGTGCTGCACTGTTGGTTCTTAAAAGATTGTTGTTGCGTTCTGTGTTTACTGCCGTGTTTTTCGATTATATTATTACACTGTTGCAGTGTATTCGTTTATCCATAAGAATATAACACTTTGTTACAATTCTGTTTCTGAGCTATTTATTCCGCGATAAGTATCACTTAGGACAGGGAAACTTTAGAATAAATAGCATAGCGCTAATTTTAAGTTTTTCGAGAAGTGATTTCAAGCCATGATTTTATTTATTTTTTTTCACTTACAGTGAGGCGGTGAGCTAGAAGAATCGCTAGAACGCCGGGCAAAATGCTTACCGATATTTTTTCATCTCTTTCGGAGATCGAAAACATAAGTACTAGTTGGTACTGGGGTCGATATAATCGACTTATCCTCATCCCCGTGAATGCTAGTCTTGTTCCAAAATATAAGACCATTATTTTTACTGACAATATTGTGAAAATAAAAAAAAATTGGAAAAACTATCGGAATATATACATATCATGGTATCGCAATTAAAGTAATTTAGGAAAGCTTCATAATTTTGTAGAAGTGATTTAAGTGCCAGAGTACTTGTCAGACAACAGAGCTCATTAAAATGGAGACTTCTCGTTGGAATCGCCTGCTATTCCGTTGCTTTTATTTACCATTACAAAGATGCGCTATATTAAGGGGAAATCATATTTGTCTTATAAGAATATTCGATCACACTTTTAATTGTGATATCATTGTAAAAACCCAGTAGTAAAAGTCACCCTAAACTTGTTTGATCGCTTCATTAGTCGTTTACCTAGTCTTAAAATACAAGATAATGATTTAATAAACAGAAATATCTATAAGTTAATCAACACGTAATGTTCAAATTGACTGTTAATTTTCTGATATAAATTCTTATTGAACGATGTGATTTATTGAGTTTTACAACACCAGTCTTTTGGCAATGGTAAACAGTTAACAGTATGAAAAGTGTGTACATTTTACAAAGTTCACACAAGCGTTAATTTGTACTTCAAGAAACTCATTGTGTGTTAGTCTTCTTTTCCCTTGAAAGCCTTTATTTTCTTAAATTAATACTTTTGTTTGAAATTCCTTCAAAAATATTTTCGCGGTTGAATAATCCAGCTTCAAAGAATTTCGATACCATAAATATGTTGCTTCTGTGTGAAGTACTTTTCAGCTAATCCAATTTTCTCGCCCCTCTTACAATGTTTTGCCACACGTAAACACGTTAGAGACTTTTGATTCACAAAAACGTTTTCCATATTTAAACCTTGACTTTCATTGTTTTGGAAAATATCTTTCAATTGAATTACACGATTCTTTGATCCTATATTTTCTGCTTCATCTTCTATGTTATGCTAATATTATTTCAAATGAAAGAAAAAAAAGAATCAAAACATATTCTAAGGCTATGTTTTTGCTACATTACGTGTCTTGCTTTGCAAAAAGAACGAACATTTGTTTGTTAATATGCATTAATTCATTATTTGTATAAGATTAACAAATATATATATATATATATATATATATATATATATATATATATAATGATATGGTTAACAGATGTTATTTAAACTAAAGATTATTTTGTAGAATTAAATTTACGTTAGATAATCACAAAGTTACATGAGAACATCAGTGTAATTACCACCATTTTTCTTCACTGTTTTGATTAATATGTTATTTTTATTCATCTCACGCGTCAGTTACTACCATGATCTGTCTTGTGAGACATATGTATCAGAATAAAATTTTCGGTTACATTCCTGATACAATGGGGTTTCAGAAAAAAATCAATAGGTAAACATTTTCTGTTTTAGTATAATATAGAATGAAACATTTTTGCACAAGTCTGCGAAAGCAAAAACGGTAAGTGTGTGCAACAGATAAAATTTTATGTGTAAAATAAATTTTATTGTGTCTGAGGAAAGTCATTCTCTTTTAGTGCTTTATTAAATTAATACACTCATCGGTCTGATTTCCACTCATTTACTTATTTGTTTTTAATAAAATTTTTGTTGCGTCTTGCAAACTTTTCAATAGTCGTTGACTCTCTCCGTTATCAGAATTGCGTTCTTTTCTGTGCGCATGCGTATGCATAAGTGTGCGTGCGCATACACATATGTATGTATGTATGTATATATGCATGTGTGTATGCATGTATGTGTGTTTGCATATATGTGTATATGTATGTATGTGTGCATGTTTCTAAGTATGTATGTACGTACTCTGCATGTATGTTTGTATGCATGTATGTGTTAATTCGGCTGTCCAGCGGCAAGGACTCACAGTACAGCAAGGAATACTAAAATACACATCACAAAGAAAATATACACAGAAATCAACCATTACCAGAAACGAAAGAGGATCTTACTGCATGAACGGAAGGACACCACTACACTACACGAAAGAATCAGATCCATGACAAACATCCAACAAAATACCACCGAGTAAGCCATGCCTGTAACAAACACTTCAACAAGCTCAAGTGGATGCGACAGCAACAACAACAACCTCAGCATGGTAAGAATCAACACAGATATCCAAACAATATCGACGGAATTGTCATGTCGGAATGTAAACTACCAGACGATTTCGGCATCAGAACGCCGAAAAAGAATAACGCCAACAATAAAAACAACAACAATTATACCTCTGCAATATACTGTGCAGTATATATATATATATATATATATATATATACTCTTTTACTCTTTTACTCTTTTACTTGTTTCAGTCATTTGACTGCGGCCATGCTGGAGCACCGCCTTCAGTCGAGAAAATCGACCCCAGGACTTATTCTTTGGAAGCCTAGTACTTATTCTATCGATCTCTTTTTGCCGAACCACTAAGTTACGGGGACGTAAACACACCAGCATCGGTTGTCAAGCGATGGTGGGGGGACAAACACACACACACATATATATACATATATACGACAGGCTTCTTTCAGTTTCCGTCTACCAAATCCACTCACAAGGCTTTGGTTGGCCCGAGGCTATAGTAGAAGACACTTGCCCAAGGTGCCACGCAGTGGGACTGAACCCAATATATATATATATATATTGTTAATCTTATACAAATAATGATTTAATGCATATTAACAAACAAATGTTCTTAATTTTTGCAAAGCAAGACACGTAATGTAGCAAAAACATAGCCTTAAAATATGTTTTGATTCTTTTGTTTTCTTTCATTTAAAATAACATTAGCATAACGGAAGAAATGCATACTTTATAGTTACCACTGAAATTCTCTACATATAAGAAGGTCAGAAAATTCTCTGTCTGAGACAGAAGCAAACATTCTTAAAAATAAGATGGAAGTTAGGACAATACAACAACACATACATACGACAACAAAACAACAACAATAACAATAGCGAAGTTAATGACAGCAACAATAGTGACAATAACAATAACAACGGTAATAACCACAACATTCCCGATTCAAACAACCATAACAACAACATAAGCATACGAAGCCAAAGCAACAACAACTGTAATAGGAATAGCGATGGTAACAACAATGACAAAATACCAAACACATCACCCATACCACTACGAACATCGATACCACCCACGACAATAACAACAACAGCAACAATGGATACAACACCAAAACCACCACCACCACCACCACCACTAGTAACAACAATTACAACGATACTACCCTACACTCTGTCTTCTGTAATCCTAACAACAAATCATACACCATGATGAGGATCTCCTCAACAACTTACCCTTCAACGAAAGGGTGCGTATCCGACCACACATTGACAGTGAGACAGAATCAAAGGTGTTCTTAGCTAAAAATAGACTCTGACACATCTTAGACCAGTACAACAAACCCACTAATAAACGTAATAAAGGTGAGAACTACCAACTCAGTACATCTGTTACCAAAGGCCTACGAAAACTGGAACTGCGAATTAAGAACATGGAATTAGTGTGCCTCCCTACGGACAAGTCTGGCAAACTGTCAATAGGCAACCCACAGAACTATATCCAGACCATGCATCAACACATCAGTAGCATGAGAGATATTGCACCACAGAAACATGAGAGGAAAAACTCATCAGTGCATATATGGGAATGCGGTGCAACATACTCCAACTGAAGAAACGAACTGCACAAAATTCCCAAGCATCCAACGACGATGTTCCTACGCTATACGGGTTACCTAAAGACCCTAAACCCTACGCAAAACCCTGTAATGGGGTCCCCAACTCGGACAGTTTGAGGAGCGAATATCGCCAGCAATTATAGACCATCCTACTTCCTCTCACAAGTATTACAACCACCTATTGAGATATCCCCGGACGTCTGTGTGAGCAAGTAGGATATCCTCAGTAAAATCAGAAGTTGCAACCACTCCAGCGAACTGACAGATTGTGTGGTGGGTAGTAGAGATGTAATTTCAGTCTACTCATCTCCAAATATAGATTTTGCTGTGGAAAGTGCATTGAGATTATCTGTGATATTGAGGTAGAGTTCCGAGGGAAATGGGGCTCCACATTAAACTGAACCTTGACAGTAACTATCTAATCAACCATGATTCTGCCCCACCAGATCACAGTAGATTCTGCCCCACCAGGTCACAGAAGGTAAGACCACTCACCATCACTTCAGTGGCGAAGAAAAGTACCGCAGAGAGCTGGGGTGGCTGGGTCACAACCACTCAAGACCCCGAGAACAACAGTTGGATGAATAGAATGATTGCGCATGCATAGGGGCTAGCAGAAGTAGCACCTTGAAGAAACAGATGGTAAAGTTTAACAAAAAACTATGCATGCAGGTTCAAGGTGCAGCCATTGGTGCCGCTGTGCCTGGAGATGTGGACGGCCTCTTTATGGCTCGGTGAGACAGAAAATTAAATCCTTAGCAGAACAATCCACTACAACTTTACTTTAAAACAGGTAAGTAGATGACATTAACATTCTAGTTAGGACAAACTCTAGTAACTACAATGTAGAAACCGAGAGGAGCATAATGGAGAGCATTCAAAATCTAGGTAACTCCATCCACCAAAGTATCAAGATAACTATAGATTACCCCACTAGGGACCCTAACAATAAACTCCCTGTTCTTGATACTGAACTTTGGTTAGAGACTGTGAACAACAAATTGCAGCTCTTCCGCTCCAATTACATGAAACCCATAGCTTCTAAATATGTTGTTCCCTGTAACTCAGCTTTGTCACACAACATGAAAATCAACATACTGATAACAAACCTAGTTAGGATAAGGAACAACTTGTCCCCACTTTGCGAACCCTATGAAACAAAGAAACATGTACAGAACTTCATGCACCGCATGCAGTTCTCTGGATGTGATCAGAAAGATAGGGCTCGGGCATACAGGTGTTCTAGGAAGAAGTTAGATAGCATTATAAATAATGGAACCAGTAGTACCTGCCCTAGATATAGAAGTAAAGACTGGAATAGGATGCAAAATTATTATGACAAAGCAAACAGAGTGACCATTTGGTACAAGACTGACAAATATCAAGGAGTGATGTTTGTAGAGGCAACATCCCATAGAGAACTAGCCCATAGATTTAGGAAAGCTCTGAAGGCTAAACTCAACATTAAGATCATTGAAAAGCCAGTGAGCTCCATCAGATTACAACTATGTAGGACGTACCTCTTTGTTAATACCATATGCATCTATCATTACTGCATGGTATGTAAGATTAACCCTGGCATTAACTGTAGAACTAGAAATGTAGTCTACAGCATAAGGTGCATAGCGGTGCTTGTAAAGGCAAGAGTATAATATACGAGGTAAGACATCAAGAAGTATTGCAGAGAGATTAAATGACGTTTGAGACAATATGACGTCAAAAACAATCCTCCATACTCTACCAACATACCGAAGACCAATATGGAGTCACACTATCTCAACTTAACTTCTACATTCTAGCCAAGCACCTGAATGACCCAACACTCAGGCAAGTACAATAGTACAACCACATTAATGAAATATCTCATTACTAATTGGGAAATATTCACATACCACAATACCCACTGTTTATATAATCACACAAACCCATTCACAGACACACACAAACATGTACACACAAGGAGACAGAGGTACACACACAATCAGACACACACAAACACACGCATACAAACATACAAACACGAACACAAAAACACACACAGCAGCACATAAGCACACACACTAACACACAAACACAATCATCAGCAAACAAACAGATGGATATGCAGAATACATATATAAAAACGTACATACAGGCATATATATATATATATATATATATATATATATATATATATATATATATATGCATACACACATCTATTATTTTATTACTCTAAAACTAAGAAAGAATAAGTGCAATATAATCGTTATAAGGTATTCGGCTGTGCCGTTTTATTATTTTCCGTTCATTACGTTACCTGAAATTTCCCAAACTAATACGTGGCATAAATATTTAACTACGTACCATACTGCTTCCATATGCGACAGAGTAGTCACAGTAACCAAGTTCAGGGGTACATTATTATAGTATCTTTTTCCATTCTTTGAAGTATGTTTTAGAAGCGAACTTCGTCGCATTCATCTATATTAAAAATTAGATATGGTGATATTTACCTCAGTCGTGCAGAGATTTCTGATGTGGCGTGGATATCAACGACTACGGATTGTGATATTAACCGAATACTATGAAGACCGGATCATTTTCAAACTATCCACGTAAAACAACACACGTGACTTCCTCAGCTTCTATTTTCAACTGATTAAATAAATGCAATACTTTTGCTGGCCTCCGTAACATATCCTCCCAACATCATCTGTATACTAGTTGAAAAGTGTTACGCTTATATATATTTTGCAAGGCGGTTTCTATCTCATTATGAATTTTAAGCTTTCAACCATTTCTTATGTTTCTGGGGCATAACTTAATTTCCTCCTGCTCTTTTCATAATTTTCACTTTTATGCCAAAAGTCCCTTAAGTGGAAGGAGGGGATAACAAATAAACAGAAATTTTCTTGATGCTTTTAGAATCAATGTAATTTTAAAAAATAATTTTTTTTTACTTTCCAAAAGGGTACCGTATAGCAGTTAGGAACACTCCGGAATGTGAAAGTAAAGCAAGTTGTTGACTGATTGCTTTCTATTCAATAGGCTAACATTCAGTCCTAGCTTTTTGAGATCATGTTCTCTCGCATTGTTGATTTTCAATTCAGCAGTGAGGGAAATTTTTCTTTCCTCTGTTCAAGTGCATCTTGTAGATCAGTCAGAATGTCGGAAGTATCCGCAGAGATGTTTGACCGTTGATTTTCCTACTGAGCTTTGTTCTTGCAAAGACGTTCAGGGGGATATGCATAGTTCTATTTCTAGCTTCCGGTTGCTGACAGTTGGTCTGTATTTCTCTGACTTTGATCTGGGGTTGGTATTTGAAATTTTGATTGCAAGTTGTTTATAATTCTTGATTCAGTCTCATCCGTTTTTTTCTTTTCCATCAGTAAACTGATTACTTTCAATTTCTCGAATGTATACGACAATGAGTGACAGACCTAGGAATGAAGAATCGAATGACAATTCTAATGACAATTTTTGTTTTCTCAGTCATGATATTTTGTATTTATGAATATTCATCACCGAAAGAGTGATAGTTGGATAATCGGGAACTCATCTCTACGCAAATAGTTATTCGTAATTTGTCTGTATGACAGCATTTTCTAGGTTTGAGATGCTTTGTGCTCTTCAAGATCGTAACGATTCTTCATTCTTGGGTTTGTCACTCATTCTCATATACATTAATGTGATGACAAGATGGTGGTCTGTCTAACATAATGTGAGCTGGTCTTCTGACAAGGAATCCTTGTGGGACTGTATCATAGACATCGAGGCACATACGATTGTGTGTGAATGCACCCATGTTATCTTAGATCTGGTGATTGGCACTGGGTGTTAGGAAGGAATATGTGGTGCAGCGGATACAATGGCGCTGCTAACCAAGATACCAATGAGGTGAAACCTCTTGAGATTGTAGTTTCGATTGACATACTTTAAAATGGCATATGAGACTTCCTTTCGGAAACAAGGTAATAATAACTATTGTAGTAAATTCATTTGGAACTCGACGGACTTCTAGTATTTTCATGATCAAGCAAAAAACTTTGATTTTGAGAGGCAATCCCAAACGTTTTATTAATTCGAGAGGGATATTTTACAAATATGACGGTTAAGTGATACTACAATTTGAATTTGCGTTATTTCATATACATTTGCTAACACCGTCTTATTTCATGTATATCTATGCACTACCTCACTTACTAATTATTGAAGCCCAGAAATAGTTGTAAAAGATTACAAAAATTCTCCTCTCTTTTTCCTGTGACGTTAAAGTATGAAATCGCTGCCAGCTACCTATCTATGATGAATTATTATGAAGGATTGCTTAGATTCTCCATTTCATCTGTAACTTCCCCGATATATTTCTCTCTATCCTGAACTAGTACAAAGTTTCGCTTTTCTTCATTTTTCCGATTTTCTCTGCTTCATTGAATATATATGTTCATTTCGGTATAATTAATATATAAATGCTTTGATGACATTACAAATCACGTGTCCCGCCTTTAATTCATTATGCTGTAAACATGTATGCATATATATAAATATATACATGTATATAATTAATTATAATACGGGCTTAGAAATACATTTTCTAGCCTATATGCTGAGAAATAGACGCTAAATCGTCTTACCACTCAAACAAGTCACAAACACATGTACTGAATTCGACGCAACAAGCCAACGGAAATTATCAATAAAACAGATAGGCCTGCATTAGCTAATTTCTGGATCTACCTAAAGGCTCTTCCGTCTTTAGCAGGAAATACTTAAGAAATAAATGAAATATTTATACATACTCACAGGAAAGCAAAACTCAAGGCTACAAATACATATAAATATCCCAGATACCACCGAAACAAATTTCGTAACTGGCCTCAACAACATGTGTACTCGGTTGCCATAGCAGTTGGATAGCAATATTGCGTCGAATTCAGCACATTTGACTGTGGCGAGACGATTTAACGTGTATTTCTTAACATATAGGCTAGAAAATGTATTTCTATTCGTAATCTATGCCGTTTGAAATGGATTTGTATAAACTTTCGTTAAAAGATACCCTTTTATATGAAGGTTATGAAGGGAAAAAGCCAGATCGTATGAATTTTCCGAAACTCCTGTCTCCAACCCCTGGAAAAATATTCTTTCCCATAAATCCCTATATACACCGAAGCCACAACATCTAAGCGGTATTTGTAGAAAGTTTTGTTAAGAAGTATCCAATTTTTGTGGATGTTATGAGGCAACAAAGTCGGGGGCGCATCGTTCTGTAGTAATGCCTTTTTATTTATACAGTTTTTTCACTTCATATTTTTTTCATTCACTGTTTGCAATGTTCTCTCCCCCACCTCTCTCCCTCATACACAAACAGAAACACTTCAAAGTTTAAAGATCGGCTGCTCAATTGAAATATCTATGTTTGCTTTGAGGGGAAGGTAAAACTTGACAAACTGATTCTCCCTCTGTTCTTGGACTATCGTGATGTTTGTTTAAAAAGGAGAGATTATGACTGTGATAAAATTATGAAAGCAAGTGAGTACTGTTACACAAAGAAATAATTAGACGAGGGGCAGTCTTTCTCCTAGTATATATAATAATCATAAATACATGCATTCATACATGCACTCACACACGTGCACATTCATGCACACATACGCACACATATAGATAGATAGAAAATAGGTAGATACGTTACATACATACATAAACATAATATAAGGTTGCTTTAAACTGTAGTGGTAATCAATATTGATATAACAATAACTGGAAACATTAGACATATATACATGCATATATACACACGCACTCAAACACGTGCACATTCACACATACATACAGATGTTCGCTCGCGCGCGCACATATCATAGTTACATGTATATCTATATAGATAGATAGACAATTTACATACATACATAAGCGTAATATAAAGTTGCTTTAAATTGTAGTGGTGATCATTAATGATATAACAATAACTGGATATATATATATATATATATATATATATATATATATATATATATGAATATGTATATAATACTTTAAGGAGTCAGGCTATATTAAATTTTACATGTATAAAATGCAAATGTTTACGCAAATATAGATAATATATATGTGTGCGACTTTATATTTATTACCCATTCATATTTACAAGCTAATTTTGTATTAAGAAAAATATACCAAAGTGTGTCAATGTTGGCAAACATACACACATGGGCAAATACATTTATTTGTAATGAATTATAATGTTAATTCATAATTATATATGACATTAATTCAACTATTATATGACATTAATTCAACTATTATATGACATTAATTCAACTATTATATGACATTAGTTCAACGATTAAACTATGTGATATTAGCTAGAATTAAATGAATGCTGCATCTCTACCAAGAGTGAGGTACATCATTCAAAAAATGGAGGTTCTATTTGCTGGTGGCAGAATAAAATTGTGTATAGAAGGGATAGCATTTTTGTAGATCACAGTATTAATAGATGACTGTAATTAATTCAAGTTCAACATGAATCCAATTGAAAAATAAATTATTGGCATATAATACACAAACATAATTCCATGCCATATGGGCACACTTTATTTACGTTAAATATAAATCATTGTGTTTTCCATTTCTACAAATTCCTTGATCTTATGTTCATAAACTCATTTAAAGGTTCTTCTTCTTCTTCTTCTTCTTCTTCTTCTTCTTCTTCTTCTTCTTCTTCTTCTTCTTCTCCTCCCCCCTCTCTCTCTCGCTTTCTCTGTCTTTCTTTTTATCTAAAATATTGCCTAATCGTTACTGTGATCGATTCATCAGAAAAGACTGCAATCATATCTGAATAGATCATGTCTGTATTCATGTCTGATAGAATTCAATTGCATCCAATCACTTAATAATACTATGAACGTCTACAACAAAAATTGACTTTATGGTAATTATGCTGAAACAATTCTAATATTAAACCTGCTCTTTCGAATAATGATATAGAGAATTGTTTACATTCAAAAGTTATATAACAAAATTCAAAATGTTTATTCAAAATAATTGTGTTCAAATATTATATACTGTTTTTGTTTATTACATTGAAGTGTATATCGCAATATAGTCATCATACACTGTTTGTCAAGACAGGAAAGGGAATTCGATACATTTCTGTCTAAAAGCCAAGAATTTTTAAAGAAACATACAGAAGCTTCAGAACATAAGACGGAATTGATTCATGAACATATCTTAATATATTTGTATCTGAGGACGTTGGTGTAGCGCTTTTGTATTTTAGCAAAATAAGAATAATAAGACATCACGCAATTTTTCAGCAAAATTTAAACTATCGTTGCAGTCTTTACTTTGTCCAAATAAATCTTAAGCGAACGTTTACTTCCATTTTTTTTCTAATATTATCCTTTTCTAATTTTTGAAACAATTATACCTTATTGGAATTCATGAGAAAGATGTATTTAAAGCGTGCATCTAGAAATATTATACGTAATCACTAATCACGTGCTATTTGAAACAGTTGTTGTTGATCTAAAACTACAAATAGCTCTTGATAGTGTAAGATATTTAATTTCATAATTCGTTGAACGTACGATTTGATTTCTTGGATTTATTACCGTAGTTAAAATTAAGAATTTAAAAAAATCCGGTGTATTTTATGGTTGCATCATAATCGTATCTTAGTAAAAAAAAATTAACCTTGCAATGTTTGATTTTCCTGGTGGGTAAAACCAGATTATATTATCATTCCAAATATTATAGATGAAACAGTACAATACCTTTTGTTTTCTTTATTTGTGGTATTCTGTTGTTCCTTAAAACAAGTAACCTATACGTAGTACTTCCTTTGCATCTAGCACGATTAAACCATGAGCTATTCACTACAGTGCTTCTTCAAAAAGGAAAATAGTATTTCTAAATCTAGATTCCAGCAAATTGAATTGTTCGAGTTTAATTAAATTTATGTTTAGAAATTGTCTATAACTGCTTGATTTACTGTTAAAATGACGTTTCTATGGGCAATGTAAACCATTGTGTTGTATATAATCATCATATACTGAATGATAAACAATTTAGATAGATTACAAATTTTTGTCGAAAGCCAGCAATTCCTCATACATACATACATACATACATACATACATATATATATGCATATACATATATATATACCTTGACCGTTGACTGAACACTATTCAATTTTTTTTTCTCCGTGGTTTCTCCTTGTCTCCGTATTCTTTCTGTTGAAGAGCGTAGCTCGAAACGTCAAAGACTTTCCGTATTCCCGAGCGTCATACTAATATATCCTTTTGTTATTTACACCACCTCTCCTCGTCTGTTGTTATTATTTGTATATTCTCCC
>NC_068995.1:35311421-35316059 GCF_001194135.2 Octopus bimaculoides | reverse complement strand
AGAGAGAGATATTAGGTCGTCAAGTATGAAATTTGTAGTAAGGTATATGGTAAAATTTGACATCTGCTCATTTTGCGTCATTATTAAATTTTGACAATATTTTTTGTTAGAAAACTGAAAAATCTATTTCTTTATTCGAATACATTTTGTGCTTTATAAAATATTTATAAATGTTTTGCTATTTTTCTTTAGAGAGGGATAATCGGAAATTCGAACAGTTTTGAAATATGAATTCTTTCTTGGAAATACTGTATCATAGACAGCCTGGTGGATAATGATGAACTGAAAGCGACCGTCGAGTCAGATCCATCTCAAAGTGCTCATGAATTATCGTTGTTTTTTGGTGTTAGCAAACAAATAATATTGACTCAACTAGTTCAAATCGGTAAAGTGAAAAAGTTGGATAAGTGGGTTTTGAAGCCTGCATTATGCTGCTTTCTCGTCACAAAAATGAATCATTTTTTAATCGAATTGCAACATGTGATGAGAAATGGATCCAATACAACAACAGTAAACGTTCAGCACAATGGTTGGACAAAGTCGAGCCACCAAAACACAGTCTAAAAAGCAAAATTCATCAAAGAAGCTGATTGTGTGTGTATGATGGTCTGGCGCAGGTGTGATCCCTTATGATTTCATTAAACCTGGCTCATCAATCACGGACGAAGTATACTGCAGCCAACTAGACAAATGAAGCAGAAACTTACAAAAAGAAACAACCTAAATTAGTCAACGGATCTGCTCCTATTTCACTGCAAGGCAACGCCAGATCACACAGTGCAAAAATGACGCTGGCAAAACTACAGGAGTTGGAGTTGGAAGTTCTCCATCATTCACCATACTCTCCTGATCTTGCCCCCACTGACTACCACTTCTTACAAAATTTGTATAAATTTTGATATGAAAAAATTTAATTCCGCCGATGCTGTAAAACAGGACTTCCAAGATTGTATTGCCAGGCGTTTACTCTTCCGGGCTGGACAAGCTACCGCTGAAATGCCAAAGGTTTATTGGCAATATGGGTGCATACTTTGATGAATAAAACTATTCCTTGTATTTATAAAACATTAGCAAACTTTTCTTTTTTGTTGTACAAATTTCATATTTGACGACCTTATATATACACAAAATATATTAGGGTTGAGTTGAACCAGGCGCTAAAATGCTAAGGCACCGGGTCGAGTCAAAATTAAAATGCATGCACAGCAACTATAGACGAATACAAACCTTCGTACCAAAGCACAGGCAGAAAGATATTCAGGTCAAGTATACTATTAGTTGAACCAGACTCACTATATTACTAGCCCTTGGGCTAATCAAGAAACACACATTACATTAAATATATCCTGTAAATGAATTTGGTTGACGGAAGAGAACAGCATACAAATGTACTCCTTTGATAAGTTGATAATAAAATTAGTGTATATATATATATATATATATATACTAGAAACTGTCTATCATGTAACACCTATCCCTATTGGCATATGACCATGCTTTTATAATTATGCATTATTTTTATTACTTCTAATTACATTTAATCGTGTTTGGTATCTTATACCCATAGATTCCTAATTACACCAGTATTAACGTTGCTAGAAATATAACTAAACGCGTGATCTATACTCGCTACTAGTTGACTGATACGGAAATGGATTATTTTCTATTTGTGTTGTTTACTAAGAAACCTCATAAATCCTCTTTGAAAGATTATATGTTTTAATATTACTGTAGTATGCTAATAACACTACTTTGTTTTTTACACCTTGCTATAATTAATGCGTGCTTTTATTTATCATATTTTTAAAAACAATTTTTTAAAATAAATACTGCTTTTCTCTGTCTGACTATTTATAATCTATAAGAAATGAATTTTTCGTATTCAATCTTGTATTTAACTTATTTATGGGACTTCTATATTATACTGTTCTACCATTCTACAATTAGTTTATTATAATTATTTTTACGCTCCAAATATACCCTTTACCTGCTATTATACTGTATCCTGTTATTTTGATCTTATTTCTTTTATCTTCCATTGCGCTATTCCCAACCTTTCTTCTATTATCTTTTTAACTATCACACGCTCTATATTATTATTATTATTGTTATTATTATTATTATTATTATTATTATTATTATTATTATTATTATTATTATTATTATTATTATTATTATTCAGTAGTCTGTTTTTATCACGTGCTTTAACTGTACTGCCGAGCGCAGTTTTGTGTACCGCGGGTAAGTGCTGTAGATTGTCGTGATGCTCTTATTTTTACTGTATTGAAAGTGCTTTACGTGCGCGGTGCCTAGTAGTGCTATTTTCTGTATTATTTATTTATAATTGTTAGTCCTGATATGTTTATTGTGCATTTGTTTGAATGTTTTTTTAATCATACCTATACGCCTACTATAATAGGAATTGTTTCTACTTTTAGACTCCACATTCGGGTAACCTCTATTTCCAGATCTTTGTATTTTGAAAGTTTCTCCGTTTCTTTTAGAGAATTATTGTCATCTGTTGGTATTGATAAATTCATTAGAAAGCATTTTTTCTTGGTGACCTCTAACAACTGTATGCAGCCTATTGTCCTTAATTTCTCTATCTGTCTCTTTTGGCATGTCCCAGAGTATGGTTTCTTTCTCATTTATGTGACCTTTTCTGGCGAGTACCTATGCCATCATTTTCTGTTGTTATTCCATAGTGTCGTCTTAGCTTCCAATGTATATAGGTCCCAACTCTGTTGTGTCTGTGAATATATTACTTCTTAGCCAGGATTGAGTAGCCAGAGACAATATGACTTATTGTTTCTTCTCCACCATTCTGCAGTTACTTGTTGATTCTTCTTCTTCTTCTTCTTCTTCTTCTTCTTCTTCTTCTTCTTCTTCTTCTTCTTCTTCTTCTTCTTCTTATTATTATTATTATTATTATTATTATTATTATTAGTTATTAGTGCCTTTGCATAGCTAACGCTGGAGATGTACTACAGTGTCAGCTGTTCACTACCAGTGAACTAAGGTAACACCTCTTACTTTTCGAGCGCATTCCGGAGTATTCGAACGGTTCCAAGCAGTGCTGTTTTCTGCAAGTGATCCACCCTCATTCCAGCCCCTATTTCTTCCACGTACTTCTCGAGACTTTTGCTCACTGTTTCCAAGGCTCCGACAATTATTGGTACTACTGCTATCTTTTTTATCGACCACAACTGCTTAAATTTCCAAGATAACCTGTTATATCTCTCGACTTATCTTTCTTCCTGATCGCATACCTTGTTGTCAGCTGGGCATGCTATATCTATGATCCACCATAGTTAGTTTGCTTTCTCGTTTAAGACTATGTCCGGCTTCCTATTCTCTATATCATGGTCGCACTGAATCATAAAATCCCATAGGATCTTTGCATTTCTATTTTCGACGATGCGTTCTATTATTATTATTATTATTATTATTATTATTATGATTATTATTATTATTATTATCATTATTATTATTATAGTTTCCCTGATTTATATAGTCTTTGCCAATTCCATTTTTATTCTCATCCAATTTCCTCCATTATAACCCGACTCCTTTTATTATAACTCCTGTTTTCTACTTTAATGTTTATTTATTATAATCTTTCTCTTATATTATCACTTTGCTTTCATGTAATAGTGTTATGGTATGCTATTAACAGTATACTTCCTTATTTATCTATTAACTCGATGAATACCATCCTTATTCTTACCCCGCTTTCCCCTCTATAGTAGAATTCTGGTCTTCATGTCTCCATGAATCATTCACTTAGCAATAAAGCTGACATGAAAAGGATGTTAAAAAGATAAACATATAAATAACTATTTTTAAATCTCACAACGTGAGATATTCAGCAACAGTACTTTGTAGTAAAGACTATTTGCCAACATAACATGGCAGTCCTGGTTTAGGACTAATGTTGCTGTAATTTAGCCACAGGAGAGATCAAACTATGCTGGATCATATATATATAGCATGCCCAGCTGGCAACAAGATATGCGATAAGGAAGAAAGAAAAGTCGAGAGATATGACAGGTTAGCTTGCGAATTTAAGCAGTCGTGGTCGATGTTGTGGTAGCATCGTCTCCTGGGGCTAAATTACAGCAACATTAGTCCTAAACCAGGACTGCCATGTTATGTTGGCAAACAATCTTTATTACATATAAATAACTGTTGAACTTTATCTTTCACTTTTAACCCTATATCTCAGGTTGACATGTATCATACGATAAACAGAACTATCTTTTCCTTAATTGTGGAGATGCAGCGTTTGGTTGTCTATTCTCCCCACCCCTTACAATGGCGACTAACCTCTTTCAAGGCTATAAATCTTAAATACACCCTACGCATATTAAACGCTATAAGAATACTTATTTGATTTGGCACACACATTCAGCGGACAACGAAGGTCGTGGAAACACTAAATATGTACTTGCCGTGGATTTCTGGAAAGTAAAAAGAGATTCTGTTTAAATGTCTTTAATTGCTTTTAATATTGTGATTCGGTACACATCGGAAGAAAATGGCATTTTATAATGAAATAATGCACACATTAATCAATTAAAATTCAAGTGTAATGAATCGACACCTATCCATCGTTTGATACATACATACATATATATA
>NC_068995.1:35304767-35311059 GCF_001194135.2 Octopus bimaculoides | reverse complement strand
AATTATTTTGATATGATTTACCATGGCTATAAAATGCTGATGAATAAATTAATTTTAAAAGCGGAACATGTCGAAGAGGCCTTTCATTTATAATTTATAAATATATCATTTGTAACCAAATTAAAATACATTTTCAAGAGAAATGTGTGTTATCATTTATCGATAATAATCTGTAAATATGTGCAAGGATTAATAATAATAAAAGAACTCTTTTATAACTTACTATTACATTGAGATACATGAGCTTGATAGGAAGAAGAGAGATTTTAGATATTAGGTGGAATAGTAGATAATGACACTCGCATTTTACTATCAAGCATTTTCGAGTTTCCACGTTTCGATATCTTTAAATTTAGCATTGCTGTAAAAGATGCATCTCAAATGTATGTAGTAGAAAATGGCAAAAGAATTTGTAAAGATTTTTTTTTTAGATAGCTTTGGATGCTTCTTTGAAACATGAATCCAAAATTTCTGTAAGTTCCCCTCATTATAAATCAATAACAGACACAGATAATTCTTGATTTCGGCTAGTTCTTCTTCGGTAAGTGAAAAATCAATTGTTGCAGTTGCAAACATGAATTTCTAATCTTCTAATCCAACCGTAAATTTGGATTTCAATATTTGATAAATAATAATCAAGTTTTTCTCTAAGCAATGTTATATGGTCAACAGTTAACGAGCTGATCTCACATTTTAGCTCGAACTCACAAGTTTGGGAAAACATTTCAAAATTTCCTCCTTTTACTTTGCGTCTTTCATAGCACAAATTTTATCAACCGATGTTAAGATATTTCCTGATTTTCCCTTCATACCTGTGTTAATTTTATTCAAATGTTGAAATATGTCCGAAATATATGCCAATTCGGTGCACCAAATTTCGTCTTGAATCAGGTCATTGAATTCATTCTGTTAATTATCTTCAGAAAGTTTAAGCATCATATCTCTCAATTCGTATACATAACAATGCACACAACCTTTGAAAGCCAATGACCCTCTGTGTGTAGTGCACATCTCTTGAAATTTGTTCCCATTTTTTCAACATATATGAACAAATAATCTTGATTTAAGAGGTCTTAAATTAGTGATTCACGATGTAAACAACAATGGGTAATTATATCTGTATTCTCTTTTTTTTTTGATAATGCTGTAAAACCTTTTACTGAACCTACTATTGAGAGTGCGCCATCTGTGCATATTCCTACACAGTTTAACCACAACAAATTATTTTCCCTCATGAAGGAAATTAAAGCTTGATTATTGTTTTCACCTCTAGTTCTCAATGGAAGCTCTAGACAACGCAATAATTGCTCAATAATTCTGTCATTATAAATAAGACGCATAAAAATCATCATTTGTGCTAACCCACTGATATTTGTTGAATCATTTAACTGCGATGCAAACATCATGTTATAATCTTGAAAAATACACTTCACTTGCAGCTTAATGTCATCATACACATCTTGAATTCGTCTTCCAATTGTGTTATCTGCCAGGGGAATTTTATTAACTTCTTTCTCAAATTCGGGTCCAAACATTGTTCGCACAATAGCACAGCAACATTCCTTTATAGTACTTTCAGCAATAGTATGTCGTTCCTTGTTTTTGGCAATTATTTGAGCAACCAAGTAACTTGCCTTTTGAGATTTCTCTGATGTCTTCATTCTCTTTGTGACTGTTGAAGCCTGATTTATATAGATTTTGAAAGTTCAATGAAGTATTCCACTGGCTTTGTTGACAAATTTCCGTGCCTATTGCTGAAATGACGCTTTAATTTGTTTCGTACCATACTTTCGTTTGCAAGAATATCCCTATAAACACAGGGGGATAGGGCTGTTTTCATTAAAAAAAATGTGAAGCCAAGTTTTATATAACCTTTGTTGTATAAACGAGGCTCAACAATTTTTCCTGTGCCCTTCTCACTTACTGGTGCTGGTGATTCAATAGTTGTTTGGGTGGTTTCCTTCGTAGCTGTTAAATTTTGCTCATTGGAAATGTCATCTTCTGCAACTTTTCTTATATAAATTAAAAACATCCATTTTATGGGTAATTTAATTATATTTCATGAATAAAACTAAGTTGATTTATAATAAAGTTATAAATAAACATGTAATTAATATCACCAGCACTAAGTACGATAAAATTAATTAGAACAGCCTAAGGCTAAGCACGCAAGACTGATGAACAGGAGCAAGTGTGACATGAGTTAAATGTGATTTCATAATTATTAGTTCACCCTTAGTAATGCTTAATACCAGTATAGGTGAGCAATAACTTTAGGCAATTTGAAAGCAGTTCCAGTGTGTTTCCCTCACTAAAACAGATGCAGATTGGAAAATTTTTAATCTATTTTCAGTTTACTTCGGACAAGAGAATAGCACTTGCAGTATGTTTACTCCTTTTACGCTGAATAAAATACAATGAAAATGAGGGTTATATAATGAAGATTATTAGTGCCTTTTTTTCTTCTTTTTTTAATCTTGCCTCCAAACATAAAGTGGAAAATGATAACCGGTAGGTACATGTATTGACATGTTCGCTATGCTAACAAACAGATTCAGAAAAGCTGAAACAAATTGGTACTGGGTATTTTATATATTGGTTTCCCGTACGTTTGCGACAAACCTACGCCCTACTGGCGACACACTAATGTATTGCGATACACAGTTTGGTAAACATTGATTTAAATGAATATAACAATAAGAAAAATATTAGCTTTTATGTGATGATTAATATTATGCCAAAATTTCTTTTCCTTGTATTATATATGAAATGGGTGATCTTTTCAGTTTTCGTCTTGTAATATACTTAATCAGTGTCTTGTATTCTTGCTGATATTTCGGTTATATAACCCAAACTTCCAGAAAATATTATTTTTGTTCGGTAATCGGCAATTTAAGCAGCAAGGCGTTCTTAATCTTAAAATTATAATTTTGCCGAAAGCAGCGCCGAACGGAATTGTTCATTTATCTATTTACTATTCAGCTGTGTCAAAAAATAAGACCCGTGTAAACTAAAAGGAAAAAAATAATTGTCAATTAATTTTCTGTCAGGCGATGCATGTGAATAATAGCATGTTTTTAAAACACACGTTTCTGATGTTTGACTTTATGAATACGAAAATGATCCAAAAAACTTAGTTTCCATACTGCATACTTTTATCATTTGCTTTGGAAACTGTTGTATTTCTCTATACATATGTGTCTATTTTCAAACTGTATGTCGCAACAAATTTTCGAAACACAGTTTAATGTGTGTATGTGTGTGTATATATTTAAATATGTGTGCGTGTCTGTGTGTGTGCGTGTGTGTCTGTGTGTGTGCGTGTGTGTGCGTGTGTGTGCGTGTGTGTGTGTGTGTGTGTGCGTGTGTGTGTGTGTGTGTGTCTGTCTGTGTGTGTGTGTGCATGTGTTCTTTCAAATAGTAACTGACTGTATTCTTTTCCCACGAAAGCTAATGCCGATTGGACAAAATCTATTTTGTGAAAGGTGACATCACCCTTTCTGCACACGCGCGAAAATTTTCACACAGTTAGGACGCATTAGTGTCCGACTCTTACGACTAAAGTATGGACGTGTAGTGAGGGCTTGTCGGATATTCATTTTCTCGTAAGATTATGCACCAAGGAAAAACTATAAACCCGTCACATGTCCAGATCATCGTCATGAAATCTGAGTCGGGGTTAGCATAGTCCAGCATGTCCTGAGCGATTTCCTTGTGCAGTCACTTCTGCTCCACCAGCATCTTAAAGAAGAATTTCGTTGACACTGTCCGCATGCATAAATCTTCCGTTAACATGGAATGCACTGATCCTGCGCTTATTTCTACTTTGTGAGCAATTTCCTAGATAGTTTCACGATGGTCTTCTATGACAATTAGCTGAACCTTCTTAATCGGATCCTCATTTCGGCTAACAGATGTACTGTCTGAGCGTGCATTGCTCTCCGCTGAGGTGCGGCTATGTTTGAAGTGCTTGTACTAGTATTTGATCCTAGTTTTCCCAATGGATTATTGCCAAAAGCCTGCTGATGTTTTCGATGGTTTGAACTTGAGTATCACAAAATATTCCCTTTTGCACAGGGAAGGTGACGTCACCTTCCACCCAAAGGATTCTGACCACGTGGCATTAGTTGGGGGGAGAAAATGCTGGATACTTTCTGAACGTACCTCGTACGTAATGCAACAAGAAAAAAAATAATAACGAAAAATTACATCTCTATTTCGCATACATAAGAATATTGGAGTTTGTGACCGTAAAACAAGACAAAGCATTATTCGCAAAATGCAGTCATTGTATCGCAGTTTCAAAGCAATATAATCTAATAATATGATATGGAAAATATATCTCATTATTTTTACCTAACAGGGAAACTACGTCACGGGTAATATTGAAGTTTGGAACAGTAGTTCGTACCAATAATCCTCTTTCATTTAGACAAGTGCTAATAATGTTTTTGCAACTACAGCTAGTTACAAAGTAGTACATTTGTTAACTAAAACTGGAAAGCTACTTATTAATGGTGAATTACTTTGTCTTGAACGAGACAGAAGCTGAATTATGTCCAGAAAGGAATACATTCATTAAAAAAACATAGGTATTTATTTAGAAAACCATCGATTGTGCGAGGCGAGGACATAAGAAACAATATCGTGTTCCACTTAAACAAGATTATGCTGAAGTTGAAGAGATAGAACTAGCTTCAGTGAACAATAAACGTAGACAGATTGCCTGTGGAAACATTTTTTTAAATGATGGAAAACATATTTAGACAAACTGGTTCGAAATGTTTAAATTGTATTACAACAGATAGTGAAACATATGCGTGATATATAAAGAAGTTTGTCGGAAAATACCCCGATGCGTACGATAGCACTAGATTACAGGACCAATAATTCCATTGAAGTTTTTATCAATAAGCACTTTGTGGGATATATTTAAAATATCTTTATGTAAGAGAACTCGTCTATCAATGAAAAATTATATCTAGACTCATAACTTCGATTATTACCACTTTCAAGCATTTTGGGATGCAATAGTATTTGAACGTAGTGATATACTATACCACACGTTGTCTCACATTACCATACTGGTAACATTTTCTCAAAGATTTTTAAAAACTTCGAAAGAAAATTAATATGTTTTATTTTGAATGAGGAGAATTGTGCACAGTAAATAAGTGTGGAAATTAGCACTTTCGTCTGACTTAATAAGGCATGTTAACGAGTTCAATCTCCGATTGCAATGCTATTCTTGTCTTAAGTAAAATACACTCTCAGTGAAAGCTTTTCGACATGAATGATTATTTCCCAATTTCATCTAATAATAAATAACTTCAACCACTCTTACTTGCTATGAAAAACAAACCAAAAAGTAAATGCTCCATTTCCTTTTAAATCCAGTCAATACATTCTATTCTGAATCAACTGCTTGAAAAGCGTTTTACAAAACTGCGCGAAACTAATTTATCAATACCATCGAAATACCTTTGACATCTTCTCAACTAGGAGTCAAAGATATAAAGTCAAATAACATGTTCAAAGACTAATAGAAAAAGGGGAAAATTTGTTGAATTTTATAAATGCATCACGGAGGGAAGATATATTTCTTTAAAAATCCTTTGCGCGAAAAAGTTTTCTAGTAGTTAGCAGTAATTATTTTTGTGAAAAGTCATTTACAAACTTTGAGTAATTTAAGCAATTTATAGACTTGTGTCAACTCCTTTGCGCTTGTAGTCATTTTTTTTAATGACTGGAACCACAGCATTAAAATTAGTTTGGTATTATTTCCCCACACCCTTCCATGAAAACATTGATTGTTCTTATAATTTGAATTTATTTGGAAGTTGGAAGAAGAACTTAAATATTAAAGCTGTTAAAGCGCAGTAACTGTTGCACACAACGATATGATCATGCTTTCATTATATTCGTCTTGAACTGGAAAATACAAAACATTTCCAAATAACTACCAACCGATGTAAGATTTTGTACTATATTATAATTTTAATGTGTAACTATTTATGACCCCAAATGTGGACCTCTAGCTATAAAGTACAATTATCCAGTTATGTAGTAAAATATAGCGTTCCTTTTGTATTTTATGTAGAAAAAAAACTGTTGGTTGTTGTAGACTTGGGTATTGTTATGTGTTCTGCTATGTGTATAAGTTTACGAACAATATAGAATGAGTTCGTTCTCTCTCTCTCTCTCTCTCTCTCTCTCTCTCTCTCACACACACACACACACACACACCCACACACACACACACACACACACTCTCTCTCTCTCTCTCTCTCTC
>NC_068995.1:35303361-35304696 GCF_001194135.2 Octopus bimaculoides | reverse complement strand
ATATATATATATATATATATATATATATATATATATATATATACTTGAAAAGTTTATACGCTGGATATGAAGAAGAGATGCTAGAAACGTGAAATCTTGCATGTATTAATTCGACTATACCTATTAATAGCTGCCTCGTTTCTTTCTAGATAAACTGACATCTGCCATTTCAAAGAAAAAATCATAGGTAACTTGTAGCGATTTCTTTTGAAAATGGACACCATTTGGCATGATGGTGTTATCAAGTATGTGTAGAATAAGAGTTTTGTGCCCCCACCACAGATATCCATGCTGACATGGTTGCTACATTAGTGAATGACGCTCCAGCTTTATCAACAGTGGAAAAGTGGGCAGCTGAAAATTAGGGGAGGAAGGGAAAGTCTTCAAGCTGACCAAAGGTCTGGACGTCCTGCAACTGACTCCACTGAGTAAAACGTTGCTCGTGTTTACCATATGCTGATAGACGGCAAGCATTTGACTCTGAATCAAACAGCCAATGCTATTAGCATATCCCATGTGAGAGTGGAGAATATTCTGTTCAATGAACTTAGCTGCTCGGTGGGTGCCACTTCTAACTCTTCATTAAAATCGCACCAAGCTGGTCACTTCATGGAAAAATTTGACATTGCTTGAGGCAGATTCAGCTGCTTTGCTTGAACATTTCCTAAGCTAGGATGAATATTGTGTTCAACACTTTGAAGCAGAGACAAAGAGATAGCTCATGCAGCAGTGGAAAAAAAACGCAACACCTGCTCCAAAGAAGGCCAAGGCCGTTTCAGCAGCAGCTAAGGTGATTTCCTCAGCCTTGAGAGGTGCAAAAGGCATCTAAGAGACCCACTATCAAAGGAGCTAGCGTGCTGAGGTAGTTTCGAAAGGCTATCAAGGCCGAACGGTCGTTGAAACTGACGAAAAGGCTCTTGCTCAAGACAATATTCCAGCACACAGGTCCTTAGTTCCAATGATTGCTGTGGGTCACTGGGGCTTTGAACTGATCATCCTTTCTGTTCTGTTTATTTGGCCCCGTCCGACTATTATCTGTTACAAATCATGAAGAAACACTTGGCTGGGAACCAGTATGGAAGTGATGATGACGTCATATCCGCTGTCGATGACGATCTTGACCAACAAAATGAAAGTTTCTTCAACAATGTGGTGTACGTAGCGCAGAAACGATGGAAGACCTGTGTGGACCACAATATGGACTACGTTGAAAAGCCTCATTTGGTCACATTTAGAATATCTTGGTCAACCGCGCATCTATATACATAAGTGTGTGTATGAGTGTGGGTGTGTTTTTGCCTGTGTGGATGTGTGATGTGTCTGTGCATCTATATA
>NC_068995.1:35294157-35302971 GCF_001194135.2 Octopus bimaculoides | reverse complement strand
TATATATGCATATATATGAGGAGGCACAATGGCCCAGTGGTTAGGTCAGCGGACTCACGGTCATAGGATCGCGGTTTCCATTCCCAGACCGGGCGTTGTGAGTGTTTATTCAGCGAAAACACCTAAAAGCTCCACAAGGCTCCGGCAGGGGATGGTGGCGAACCCTGCTGTACTCTTCCACCACAACTTTCTCTCACTCTTACTTCCTGTTTCTGTTGTGCCTGTAATTCAAAGGGCCTGCCTTGTCACATTGTGTCACGCTGAATATCCCTGAGAACTACGTTAAGGGTACACGTGTCTGTGGAGTGCTCAGCCACTTGCACCTTAATTTCATGAGCAAGCTGTTCTGTTGATCGGATCAAATGGAACCCTCGTCGTCGTAAGCATATATATGTAGATGATACGTTCATGTGTGTATGGGGTAGTATTAATTGCGAAACAGTAGAGTTTCGATGTATTTATTGTCTATTGCAAGAAGTTATCCAGTTTATTAGAACGTTAATCTGGTTCGCAGGGGTATAATTCCTGAGACTGAGTGATGTCCAATTTAGCTTAATGAAACAAGAATTATGCACCTCTCAAAATCTATTAGTGCTTAGGAAGTTTAATATTTGCATGCTTATATTCTTACATAAGCAAACGATGAATACATATATCTGTTTACAAATGTAGCGTCTAGTCTACAAATGCATTGGAGAACTATCTAATGTATTTATGGTTTGAAATAATAGCGTGTAATAATTCCTAACACAATAAATATCTAATAAATGATATGTGGATTGCTTCAAATGACATCGCATAAAAGAACAACCAGATGCGTCTGGTTTTTCTTATCCATAATATTATATTAGACATTGATAGTACCCCATCTCAGCTCAAAAGCTATCTAGACTGTTAATGTATTTTGTATAATTTTGAAACCAATTTTCCAGTCTGTATCTATTGAGTTGATGAATAGAAACAGAACAACAATAGATAAGTAAATAAACTACGAAACTCGTCATCGAATCATGTCAGTTGTATTTTTGATAATATATTGTTATGACTTCGAATATTCCAAATATTGCAGCACATTTAAAGGACAGTTATTTAAGTTCTGTAAATGAGTAGTATAGATACAAATATGAAGATGCACACACCACAATCACACACACACAACACACTCACACACACACATACACACACACAGACACACACACACACACACACATACACACACACACGCGCGACATAAGTGTATATAAATAGCTACCTGTCTTCAGGCACACGTATATACATATTAGAATATATATATATATATATATATATATAGGGTGTGATGCGTAAATTGTCGCCATTTTATATTTTTGATTTCAAGCATCCACATAGTTTTTGAATTTCCCGACTACACAGTATAGTAGGGCCAGTTGGGCACCGTCTGTGAGACAAAACGGCACCATGACGCAATTCAATTCACTCCGCCAGAAATTTGGTCAATCTGAGGACAGTACAGAGGATTCGGTAACGGTTGGATTAATCTAATTGTGATTACGAAGGTACGGCAGCTCGGAAAACGCACTCCGATCGTTCTGGTATGAAAAGAATTCTTGCGTTTTTTTTGGTGAGAACCAGACCAGGATTAACAAAGATACCTCCAAGTATATTAGGTCCATCGCAGGTAATGGGAGTATGCGAGCTTCTTATCGGGAAAGTAGTGAATGGAAACATTCGGTATTCCTCATACAAGATGACAAAGAGCCAATTTTTATTCCCAGCCATCAAGGACAAGAGGAAAGACCACGTTACGAAGCTTTTCAACAAACTCAAGCATCACCTACAACCAAACTTTCTTTGGTTTTTCTCAGACGAGAATATTTTCTGTCAGGCTCAAATGGTGAACACATAGAACAACCGTTGGCTTGCCGTCTCCCCGAAGCGTATCGAGACTGATAAAAATCAAACATCCAGTCAACATCCTGGTGTTTGGAGTGATCACTAGTGACGGCGGCGTTATGCTTTCATTCATCTACCCTCTTCCACACATGGCCTCATACTCAATACGAAGGTCTACATCAAGTGCCTGAAAGAGGTTTGCTACCCTGGGTGAAGAGGTTGGCTGCTGGAAGACCCTATGTCTGGCAACAGGACTCTGCACCATGCCACACAAGCAGCAGAACCCAGTCATGGCTGTCAAACAATTTCTGCGACCACATCACCCCTAAAATCTGGCCACCTAACTCCCCAGACTGCAACCTCCTTGATTGTTATATGTGGGGTGCAGTTGAGCGAGAGACCAAGAAAACACCTTGTATCAGAAAGATGAACTGAAGGTAAGCATTATAGCAACATTCACCAACCTAAACAAGAGGACCGTCCTGAAGAGTAGCAAGAGATTCCGAAGTCGCCTGGAGGCCGTGGTTGATGCCAATGGTGATTTTATTAAATAAATTTACTCTCTAGTACTTGAAGATATTTTTATGTAATTCTGGTAAATATATCTGTTAAAATGAGATGTCAATGTTATTTTCATTTTTGTGTAATTTAGGCGACAGTTTATCCACCGCTTACGGTTGTTTTTCTGTTGAATTTTTCAGTGTTATTCGTGGTTTATATGAGGGTTTTAGCTCCTATTTCTAGCAGGTAGGCACAAACACACACTCACACACACACACACACACACACACACACACACACACACACAAACACACACACACACACACATATATATATTGCTAGGTAAAGCGTACCATTAGATTCATGTTAACACAGATCCCTAAATCAATTGTCAAGCTTGCCACATGGGACATCACCGCTCGAGTAGCGATGTTCCATGTGACAGTATTGTTAATTTTTGAGTTACCTCTCGACAATTTCCATCGAACAACCGTGTGATTTTCTTCTCGTGAGTTCTGATATTTTTTTTTTTTTATCTAAATTGTGTTATTTTATAGTTAATTTTGTGTTATTGATTCTGAGCCTGCTTAGCAGGGGAAGTATCTAGTTTAGAAATTCCTCTTTAAAGGACGAATTAGTTTTTTTTTTAATTTCTTTTTGTGTAATTTATTTACACATTTTTGAAGTTATGGCGTCCAGCCAAAACACAGAGAACGCCTCCAATATCAACAGGCTAAACGAGATGTACCAAGAAATGTTCCCAGCACTTCCCTGTCACGAACAGGAGGAAGTGAACCAAGAAAAAAAAACAGAAATATACGACAAATTCTACATTGGACACCCCAATATGCAATAACGAAAAAGAATTAACTGATAAAGAAAATGAATTAAGCAAACCAAACCGACGCGGTTTCACCTCGGTTGCAACTATAAACCAAGAAAACCTAATGATTAACCAGGCAAACCTAGAAAAAGATAAAAGTTTAGCAAAGCCCGAAGGGAACAATATAAACTCAATACCACCAACAAACCCCGTCTCGTAAAAAAAGCGTAAGCGCCCAAAGGATAACACCAAGAAACAAAACCCCACACAAACACGATCGCAAAAAAGGCAAAACAACCCCACAATAGAACAAGAACAGGAAGAAGTGGCTAAAAAAGAAGAAAAGGAATAAACACCTCCCCGAGCCCACACCGCCCCACAGACACACACAACAATAAAGCACTCCTCCACACACACGCACCTGAATTCTCACTCCGGAACGCAATTAACAGAACACATAAACGAAAATCCTCGCATATCACCTTTCAACACTCTCTCCTTCACATACAGGGCCCCTGTATATAAGTGTCTACACATGCAAACAGACACATGCATGTGCATTTCTGGCTGTGTATCTGTATACCTATTTATACATGGGGCCCCTTGCAAATGTCTACATTGTCGGTGTCTATTCACACCTTAAACGGTGTATTTATATATTTAATCCACGCCAAAGCACGAATATATATATACGTTCCTATATCTATAGCTTTAGGTGCGTATCAATTTACGTCGGCTACACAAAGACTCACTTGGATGGTCACATATATGAACATATGATAATCACTATGCATATCGTATAAATCTGGAATTAAATAGACTTATTCGCATGGTTACATATATAAACATACAATAATCACAATACGTTTTTTTATAAGGTTGAATTGCAAGGATCGTAGGTACAATTGTCTCAATAAAATTCAACAATAATCTCTATAACATATTGGATTATAAGAAGTTATATGGATCTTTCGTTATTAAAACTCGTATCGGTAGCCTAGAACCGTATTGTCTGGCTAAATGAGTTAATGGGATACAAAAATCAGGGTTACGATAACATACAACCAATAATGTAAAATATAATACATATGGCACTTTGCAGGGATTGTACATAAAATTGTCTTAACATTCTGCAATAATATCGATATCATATTGGATAATATGGAATTATATTGATTGCTAGTAAGTATAACTTGTATAGGTAGTCTAGGAATATATTGCTTAGCTATATGAGTTAGTGTGATACAGAGTACAGAGGCGCGCTAACCTAACCTGTAAAGTATAATATCAGACGTATTACAAATAATACATTGCACATATCATACCGTGGTGGGGGTTTACCTAGTATCTTATGTGTACGTTGGCATGTTTTTACGTCGCATGGAAATCAAATTACGAGCACAAACGCTCATGTATTCAGGACAGTATACGTTTAGTATTACGGTTCGTGTGATTTAGTATAGCAGGCCCGTCGGGTAATTCTCTAGTGTAAGTTCCAAGGTTGTCGCGCAGGATTTTGCATACATATATGTATATGTATTTTAAATGTTCATTCATTTTTCAATTAAAATTCCAAAAGTGAATTAGAAATGTTCATAACATTTGGTGATTGATGTTATAAAAATGGTTGATGTTCATGTTAAGTTTCAACTTTTAGGCTACGCCTACATAGAAGAGTATGGATAGAGGGAAACGAATGTATTTTGGTCCAATGGATGTTTCTCCCCAGGAAATTGCTTTTTTCTTTAACTTCAAAGCCTTACAGCTTCGCAAAGATATATGTAGATAACTCCCAAACACCCCATCCTTATTATAAACATACTACAACGAATTAAAAATACCACAAAATTACAGGAATGAGATCCTTTATGGAACTAAAGATTGTGATGCTCGCACATGAAATTTGCATTCGAATTGTCCATAAAATATTTTAAAAGCTAAAACAAATGCCTAATCCTAATTATACTTCAATAAAAGTTGACAGACTGACCATTTCATCAAATAAGATGGGTCCAAATAGCGTATCTACTGTATATATGCTTCAAATGATTTCAAAATCTAATAGGACTTCTCACTGTAGTAGGAATGCAGACGTGGACATTTAAATTTATAAACCAAAGCATATGCTGTTGTCTGTTGTCATCGTTGTTTCAGAAAATCATTTTCACTTATACCATTTGGCTGATTTGGAAGGAAAAATCCTCTTTCAGGCTCAATCGTTTTCAGTGTCATCCACATTGTCGAACCTTCCTCCATGCAAGAAATGAGCCATGGCTTGGAAAATGTAATGTGATGATACAATGTCTGGATTGTATTATGCTGTGCGTGTCTTCGATTGACGTGTAGCAGGTTCTCAAAGCATCATATACTCGCTGAGCATAAAGATTAGTGTTAACAATATGACCAACTGAGAAAATTTCAAAGTGCAACACCCTCTGGAAATTCAAACTACCCTTTCAGACGAGAGGTTATGAAGCCTTTCCGGAACGTAGCAACTGAATTCTTATTAGGATAATGAAAATAGATTCAGTTTTCGTCCCCACTTACAATTCGATGCCAAAAACGGGGATCATGAAGATTCGAGAGCAAATTTTGGAAAATGTTCATACGTGTTAAACCTGGTCAACAAGAGTGAACATTGATGGTTAGAGTTAGGGTTAAGCGGGATTGGGGGGGGCGATGATTGTCTAGCCCCTGCCTCAAAATTTCAGGTATTGTTTCTCTAGAAAGAATTCTCTTTGCGTTACCGATCATGTATCATAAAATGGCACTGCATTCTGTTTTTTTATGAGAAATATGCTCATCAACATAACTAAGATGATTTAGGATTCTAGCATAAATACTCACACTGGTAAATAATTTCTTACTATTGTATTATCAATGAACAAACTGTTTCTTTCATACCTGTATTTTGAAACTCGTTTGCAGCAAATAAATGTCACTGAAATAAGTGGTAGTGGTATGAAAATCAAACTGCATCTGTCATTGTTTTTTTTTTATGTATAACCAGCTCACAGTAGATAAAAGAACATCTCTGCCACCAGCCTGAAATACAGAACAGTAATTGAATTGACGATTTAAAATCTGAACATCATTATTTCACCGTCTTTCAAGATGGAAATTTGCAAGGTAGCGATCACTGATTGTCTACTTGATTAGATGATTATAGGATCCTATGTTATCACATATTACCTATCCATCTCTCTCCTATGTCAGTGCACACATACGCACGCACGCGCGCACACACACACATACACAAACACAAACACACATATTCATACACATACATATGTGTATATATATATGTATATATGTATATGTAATTGCATAATTATATATTATATATATATGTATAAATTTCTGTATGCAAGTACGCACACATATCCATACAGGGGGCTGCTCGTGTGTGGGTGTGCATATGCGAGTACGCGTGTATGTGTGTGTGTGTTATTTTCACATTGTCTGAAAAAGTTTCAGTTAAACAGTACTAAATTTTCTCTGAATTATTCGGTAGCTTACGTGTTTATATATATCATAAACAATCATAGTCGTGTGTGAGGCGGTGATTCGACAAATCCATTAGAACCACGGAGAAAATGCCACGTAGAATTTGGTTTCATTGTCTTCTCTCTTCGTTGAAATCTCACAGAAGTCAACTTCGTATGACATTTTTTGCGGGCAATAATAAAATACAAATATAGATCATTAGATTGGCTAAATTGTAAGAACATCTTTCCAAATGCGTAGCTGCAAAGGTTTCGGTTTTTGGCCTTCTGAGATTAAATCCGACTATGGCCTAGATTTTACAATTAGTCTCTATCAGCAACGCCAGCCGCTTCATTAAGTCTAATACTCCATTCGTTTAAACTACCATTACCTTTTTAAATGTAATTGCCCCAAGGCTGACACAAAATAATAAATCTTTATAGCTTCACTTTTCGAACACGTAGAGTGACCAGATGTTTAGGTGGATTTTCTCAATGCAGATTCAACGAAAATTAATCTTTTTGCGTTTAAAAATGCATTAACTGCCTGCGTGATTTCAGTTGGATATTTATTGTTATTTTTGTGAAACATTTCCTGCAAATGAAAATTAAAAACTAACAGCCATGTCCTTCGTTTATCAATTCTTTTGTTATTTAAGTTATTTTTTTATACAGTGCAATATCCTATAATAGCACTAAACCATCATCTTATTCAACGCACACGAATAAATTTAATATCGGCATTTTGTATAAATACAAAATAGTTCAACAAAGCGGGTAGAAAATATGATGGTGTAATATTACTCTCTTCCAGTTCGTGGATATGTTTATTAAATGGATTGCTGTAAGTAGCGGAAACGATTTCAGTCACAAATACCGACAAAGACAAAATATCATATGCTATATTATTTTAATTGATTCATGTTTTCCAATGTAAACAGTAAAAATATTTGACAATCTACTTCTCAAGAAACATTTTCTTTAATTATCGATTATACCTTGTTTCTAACATTAGTTTTACAGACAATTGTTCTCTCTCTGAATTAAAACTATTCAATATAAGTCTTCTTTCTGATCTTGATATTACTCATTTTCATCTTATTGGTTTTCTAGTCTTAAAATACACTACATACAAACGCACTTATATAGACACACATAATATAATACATTTCAGAATAATATATGCATATGTGTTTCAATGTATGACTATTTTCTCCTGTCCGTCTTTCTTCTGTGTATAGATATCGCTGAGAAATACGCTTCGACCACACTACTGCAGCTTTGTCAAACATTATTCTTTGTCCTTTTGTAATTCTCATTTCTGTCTTGCTTTTTAACTTCCTCTCTGCCTGTCTGTCTCTTTCAGTCTCTGTCTGTCTGTCTGTCTGTCTGTCTGTCTTCTCTCTCTCTCTCGCTCTCTCTCTCTCTCTCTCTCTCTCTATCTCTCTCTCACTGATGTTGTCACATTCTTCACAGATAGTTCTTTTTATCTGTCTCTCAATCCATCTTATGCTATAAAAATATTCTTTCACATTTACCCTTCTTTTCCTCTATTTTTTTCTTTCTTCTAGAATTCGGTAGCGATATGACAGTTTTAGATGAATACTTGAATAATGTAGCGCTGCTGGTGATTACGATATTACATATGATTTTAGAAGACAAATCTTATGGACGCTAGTTGAAATTACGTCCATGACAATTAATAGCCTATTTTACAAGAAAATGAACCGATGAAATTTCTATTGATAATGCTAGAGAGAAACAGAATTTGCTACATGCACTTACTTTGATCTGGTATGCACGTATGTTTTCAAAACACACACTACACAAGATATCATAAAAAATAAAATCAAAACACTAAACTGTATTAATAATCTTTATTAAAAGACTATATAAGCGCAAATAAAATATTACAACCCTATATACCTCAGGTTAGAACTGAAATTAGCCAGTCGGTTATATGTACATGTTGAATCCATCAATAAATGCATTTCTTTGAAATTTTAATGTGCTTCCATTATTTTGTCCAACCCCTATCTATCTATCTATCTATCTATCTATCTATCTATCTATCTATCTATCTATCTATCTATCTATCTCTATATATATATACATATATATATATATATATAT
>NC_068995.1:35287973-35293771 GCF_001194135.2 Octopus bimaculoides | reverse complement strand
ATATATATATATATATATATATACGCATAGATCTATATATATGTACATATATATGCATATACATATATACATACATAATTGAGATTCAAATGAATTAGGTACTTAAAAATTAGTGCAGTATTTTCCGTACAACTTCAAAATAAGTTGAATAAAATCAAAATAAGCAACAGGATATCCAGATGTGATGCAGTACGACCGTTTCAAGCAGCTCCATTTAATTGAACAATGCAATCATTACATCAATTTAAATGCAGGGCTATCCTCAGTTGCATAAGTAATTAGAATGTTTTAATCAGTCGGACACATTTGTATAATTTTACTTAATTACTCTAATATGGTGAGAAGTCAAAGTCCATGCTACCCTTACTTCAGCTTAGACGTTTCTAAGACATCAAGGAAAAACATTATTTGGTTCATAGCTTATTACGGAGTTTGTTTCAGTTTTAATTTATTAGAGTTTTTTATCAAACTTAAGACAAGAGAATAGTGTCTGTTAGGAAAGAGCATGAGAGAGTTGACAGAATCATAGTAGGTATAGTCATAAAACTTGTCAAGATTATTTTGAAGTAGTATAAAGTAACTGGCTATATTGACGTCGGGTAGTGGAAGACCTCAAATCAAGATGTTAATTATCAGTTAAAGGGGCAACACGTTAATAAAACCAATGATGATAATACAGAGGAAATTTTATGATGGTGTACTATAGGTGATTGATTTAAACAATATAATTATATTGTATAAAGATAAAATTTAGGGTTATCAAGAAAAATATTATAACGAAAAAGATAAATTCTGAATAATTTTGAATATATACCAACATTTTCAACAATAGAGAGAAAAAAAATTACATAGGATTAGTTTAATATTCATTTATATACTTAATTATTTACTTATTAGGTTGTGTCTATAAAGACTGATCACTGGTATTTACTAAAGGAATACTGGGGCGATAGAACATGCTAACCATATATTAATTATACGCTAAGAAGTATATTATAAGTTGTGAAGTTACCGGTGCTATTATATACAAGCTAATATAAATTTCTAGGTGTACAAAATTAGGAGGTTTACTTACATAAAGGCTATCATAAAAATAGTAATAGTAGAGTAGAACACCATAAAAAAGGACTAAATTCTCTCTCTATTGTTGAAAATTTTGGTATATATTCAAAATTATTTTACGATAGAAATGTTATTGTTTCAATTTTGACACGTAATACGTAACATGCGTTAAAGATAAAAGATTGTTGCGGGTTCGCATTAGGCAAAAAGTTGAAAATGTTTTTGCCCATGGCACTGCATGGGCCCTAAGTAAGCCATGTGTGAAGTTTGAATGAAATCGGTGGGGTAGCTCTCGACTTCATCCCCTGTGGGATGAAGTTAAAATAATATATAGACAGCACCACTGGAAAATACGAAAACTTAAAGAAGCAGCACTCATGCTCGGACACAACAACCTCGTAAGCAGACCAAGTGCAGATATGAGTAGCATAAGGGAAACGGCATTAAGGAAGGATAAGAAAATATTAGATTTATAAGCCCTAAAATTCACTCCATATCCACAGGCATATGGCGTAATAGTTAAGAGCGCAGGCTACTAACCCCAGGATTCGGAGTTCGATTCCAAGTTGTGACCTGAATAATAATAATAATAATAATAATAATAATAATAATAATAATAATAATAATAATAATAATAGTAATAATAATGATAATAATAATAATAATAATGATAATAATAATAGTAATAATAATAGGATATTTTCAGGTTTAAAATGATAAATGTAGGCAGTGGTATAAAATAATATGCAATGTTGATTGTAAGGATGTAAGGTAAGATAAGGAGGAAATGGTATGAAAGTACAATTAAGGATAATTCAGAAAGGAAAGAAATTTTATAGAGTGCAGTCGCTGTTAACATATAGTGGAATCAATAAAAATAAGTTGTAAGTAAATCATTTCATGAAAATGTTCTTTTAGGGCTAACATTTTCCCTCATAAAGTTCTTGAAAGAATCTTAATTCAATGTTTACAATTGACGATAAGTTCGTTATGTTTGTTTAGAATTCTCTTCCTATCGGCGAGAATTTCTTGGCCAGAGTTTGAAGAAACTCCTGTTATCGTTATAAGGTTGAGTTTTAACCAGAATGAACCAATTGCGTATGGGTTGACAATTGGAGTTTCTCCAAGCTTTTGCTTCCTCCGATGTATGATGTAGTTGTTGAGCTGGTTATTACTAGATAGCCGTTCACCACATTAGTTATTCTGACATCATTATTATAACTTACACGAAATATACATATATATATTTAAGAAAGTATTATTGATGTATATGACATGATATCTTGCAATCGATAATAAACTTAGCTTCTCATTCTTCTGTTCATTGATCTACCCAAATTGTATCTTGTTCAATATCCTCACACTCTCATATTTTATATTTCTTGCGTTGTTTACTGAAGACTCAGAGTATTTACAATAAATCTATTTTAATATTTGTCGAACATTTGATCATATATATTATTATACTTCAGCAGCGTTACCTATTTATTTGTTTTCTGCCAGTAGATCATAGCCTAATATATTTTATGTGATCGAATATTGTAACAAATTGATAATCGTAGTATGGATATAAAATTTGAATAAGTTAAATACAATCATAGAATTTCATATACTTATATAACGTATTGAATTTTATAACCAACGCTGAAAGATAAACATTGATAAAGGGAATTGGTAATCAGAAGTATCATTAGATAATTGAATTCCATTTCAGGTCTGGGACCTATTTCACTTGACATCACTTATAAGATATTTAGGTCTTTTTCCAAGCTGCTGTATATCATTTTAGCATATGTTAAATTAATTTTGCAGATATTCTACAGAAAACAAATGCATTTGAAATTAAAAATTTAATTTGGTCATCTGGATCAGCAAACTTTACAGACATCATTAAACGCTGCATGGTTGCTCTCTTCCAGAGTGGTTGATATGCTTAAAACGCATTGAATCATATCACTGAATATATCCAATTATATTACGTTTGAATATTACCATAACATTTGCAAAGGTTATTTTACAACTTAACTCTTATTAGAATAATACAAAGCTCATTCAGATTCCAACCTAAAAACATAGTGAAATGTATACAACTCAGCAAATCACGTCGCACATACGTTATGACATATAATTTCACTTTATTAGAACCGTTATAATAGTCGCTAAGTTTGAAGTTTAACCGTATTTTTATTGATTAATTGATAATGCCTAGCTAACATAGATAACAAATGTAAAGATAACAAATGTATGAATGTATGTGTATGTATTTTTATGTTTGAATATATATATGAACGCATGTATGTACATATGTACGTATGTATGTATGCATGTGTATGTATGTGCGTGCGTTTGTATGTGTGTGTGTGTGTGTGTATGTGTTTGTCTCTCTGTATGCGCGCGCGCGTGTGTGTGTGTGTGTGTGTGTGTGTGTGTGTGTACCCTAAATATAAGGTCTTAGCTTCATCTTTGTTTGGTTCTTAATGAAAATTCAACGGTCATGAATTTGATACATTTACTAAAGTTACTCCTTGCATCTTTCAGAATTTTTTCGAAATGTTTCACAGTACTAAAATGAAAATCGTAAATCTACCTAATGCCACATAAGACATATGTAGAATGAAATAAAATCTTCATAACTGACCATAACATTTTTAAGCGTTTATACCAGTTTTGACCATACACTCTAAGTGTTTAAAATCTATTATTAAAAATATTATCAACATAAATATAAATTGGGAGGATATTCATTATGAAAGTCATTTTTTTTTTCAGTCTGAAAAGCATACTATAGCTTAAAATGCAGATTTAAAGTTAAGCCTACACCGGATATATTAAATAAATCATGTCACTGACATTTTTCGTAGGTAACATGGTTTTTCTGATTGATTTACGTGTCTGTGTAGTTGCGGACCCAGCGAAAGATCCAGGATACAACCCTCCGAATAAACCTGGACTGCTCAAGTGCACGGCTAGAATCTAATACAAGTGCACGGCTTGAATCTAATACATAAGCTTATGGCTTGAAATATGTTTTCTAATTTTAACTTTTTCACCAATTATGATTTCTTTTCATATTTTCATCAAGTTTGCTTGCAGCTTGTATATGCCTTAATGTTCGTAACAATACAAATTGTCTTAGATTTCTTATAACAAAATTTGTTTTGTAGATATATATTAGCTATTAATTTTTTTTTCTATCTAGATAATGTTCGTGAGGAACATTTACAGATGACGTTAATATTTTTTTAATCTTTTCAAACGAGCATAAGGAAAAGCACACAAACACATGTGGTAGGAAGACCTAGATTGACCCCAGACAAATTCCTGCACAACACACGCCGTCGTCTAGCAAACACTATTGCTATACCAGATGAGTGGGATGGGTGCTATTGTAATTATGGACAAGAATAAGCATAATTCAGCTGGTAAAGACATTTTAAGCGACGAAATTTCTCATGAGAATTACCTGTCGATCTTAACACTTACTTTTTGGAAATGTAGGCACTGAATATAGAATATTGCACTCAAATTAAGGAGCACCTGCATTTTATGATCTTCCATAAATACACAAACGGTTTGAAAAATTACTTCCATTGCACTCAGCTTGCAACGAGTATGAATATTGCACGGCCAGCATTTCGGTTTGAAGGCTTTCTCCTTCTTTTAGCAAAGCATCGAAATAATTTCCAAAAATAGTTTTTGGTAACCAAGAATATTTCTTCACTATTTCCAGTGACTCTGATGAGGGAATGGAAGCGTAAACGGACGCCCTTATTAATATGATCAAACAAAAGTATTCTACCTATTTTCTCTGTATTATTTTATGTTTGGAAAAAAAGTTATCCTGCGGGATGTAGGGATGTAGGGATGTGCGATGCGTACACACACGGCAGTTAAGTTTGGTAAAGTCCCTATTACAAAAATTGAGCTATACTTACTAAAGTCATTGAAATCGCTGCACGCTCATAAACTAACAGTCCAAATACGGTTCATTGATTTTAACATTTCTTCTAGGATAATTTAATAATTTTTTGAATTTCTGTGACAATTTTAATCGTTTAACTTACAGTTTTAAACACTTTCGCTTTAAAACCTGGAGTTACACGACTTTCCCCTTATTTTAATCTGTCTAGATCAAGCTATATTGTGCATAAATATATTAGCTCTCAAAATATTATTAGTTATTTATTAACTTTCCCTTTCTAACAACACTTAATACTTTCTAGTTAGAATTTAATGCTCTCTATTTTAAAAATGTTAGCGACACTTCAGATTTATTCAACTGTTAACAGCTAATTAAAAATATTTAATCGAATTTTTAGAATTTGAATCGCTTATTTTTGAAAATCATCTCACAATATATTTCTTACTTCATGAAAATAAAAGGATGAATGATCTAAATAATATTCTATTCATTCTCCTACTGAGTTTCATTCACTTATATAACTACATCGAAATATTCAATATTCCTCTAATTTGTTAAGGCATCAAATTCTGATTTGTGTAGAAGAGCATCTATACATCAATAGAGCTCTAACATATTTTTATGGATCTCAAACTGATTATGGTTCGACTATTACTAAAGAATTTGGAAGCTTTTACAATTTTATATATTCTAAAATTATTGTGTATATATTCAGAGTGGTAGTTATGCTGTATATATATATATATATATATATATATATATATGTGTGTGTGTGTGTGTGTGTGTGTGTGTGTGTGTGTGTGTGTGTGTGTGT
>NC_068995.1:35286959-35287639 GCF_001194135.2 Octopus bimaculoides | reverse complement strand
TATATATACAAAGGAGAGTCAAAAATTATACGCACTCTTCTTTTTTCAAAGTATTTACTCAAAAGTAGGAATAGTCCAATGAGATCGCATATGCCTGCTCCATCATATGACCCCATGTATCGGTTATCTTCACCCACTCTGTGTTCTCACTGAAGAGTGAAGTCTTTCTAGCAAGGAAGGTTATGTCCTTATCTTGTGTACTAATTTCTGATGAGATGCCGGAGCAGACTTCAGACCCGGCATCCGAAACTCTGAGTTTTATTACGGCAACTAACTAATTGTCACATATTATATTTTTAGATAAATTCCTCTATTTACAAAATATCGAGGTCTCATTCATACGTTTGTCATCATATTATTATTATTAATATATATATATATATTTATATATATATATAATATATATTGATAGGAAGGACAACAAAAGAAACAAAGAGACCTCGATATTGTAAATAGAGGAATTTATTTGTAAAACTATGTGATACTTATTCGGTAGCCATGATAAAACTCCGAGTTTGGGATGCCGGGGTGGGTGCCCACGCCAAAATCTCTTCAGTTATCTGGCTATTGAAAATTCCTGTCCCACCCCGGCATCCGAAACTCGGAGTTTTATCATGGCTACCGAATCAGTGTCACACATTTATATATATATATATATATATATATATATATATATATAT
>NC_068995.1:35283070-35286549 GCF_001194135.2 Octopus bimaculoides | reverse complement strand
ATATATATATATATATATATACACATATATATTTATATATATACATATATGTATATATATATATATGTATATGTGTGTATATATACATATATGTGCGGGGGGATCGGATATAGGCCGCATTAGTAAACAAATTATGGAGAAAACACTCCCTAATCTCAGGAAACTTGTACTACTTGACTTTTGGTCCGACACCACGGACGTCATACGCTGGTTCAATAAGTTACCTCACAAAACATACACTGAGTTTCTACAGATTGGCATCGATTCTTAAAACCCCTCTGTTAACCATATACTCCTAAATAAGGTCCTGATCTTTGCCATGAATAAAACATCTGTATCTAGGAAGGATGTAGGTTTTATATTAACGGCTAGGAGAATCTTAATTTCATTCGACGACCGACTATGGACTCGTAAGTATAGGATAGGGAATTTTGACATAACCAAGGTTGCTTGTTAGGCGGTCTTTATAGGGATGATGCCTTGTTCACATACTTCAAATATAGTAAAATAGGTCTCGAGACAATCAGCAAGAAGATTCGAAGTCTTTTCCGTAGCTTTTTGTTGTTTGTCACAATAGCGGTAACCACAAGTTAGCTAACTTCCTATATGTAACGCTGAACCTCGAAACGGGTTTATATAACCCTTATCACAAACCTAGTTAAAATCTCCTGTAAGGTAGCAGATACTCTAACAACCCCATGACGGTTAGTAAGATCATCGCAAAAAGCGTCTCCACCAAAATATCGAGTTTGTCTGCGAATATGGACATCTCAAGAACGCCCATTACTACAATGAAGCATTGCACACATACCAGCAGCGGTCGCAACGGCTTCCACTTTCAGTCACTTTCCATCACCTCATAACACTGAGTTAAACAGGCTAGACCACACACTAGGTGGCACGGCTGTATGACTCCACAGAAATAGATTAGGTCCACTGCACTTATAAACGCGATATCTAAGAAATTAAACCATAATGATAAAATCGTAGAGCAACGCCCTAAATGTAGGAGAAAACCCGATACCATTAAGCAAAGTGTTGTTACATTCTCTGACCCACAGCATAAACTATATATCAACTGGGAAGGCAAGAGGAATATAATCTAGTTTAACCCTCCTTTTGCATCAACCATTGCTTCAGATATAACCGGCATTTTATTTAGAGCACTAGGCAAAACATTTTACCCCACACACAGATACCATAATATCTTTAACAGACACAATATAAAGTTATTCTAATCTACCTCACCTACTTTAGTGCAAACCATACCTACCCTAAATAACAAAAAACTTAAACTCCAGGACAGATTCAGCTCTACCTAAAAATCCGGACGCACCTCCTTATACAAATCAGGCCCAGCACACTGGGGAGGATAACGGATAGTAGCTACCCAAAACGGCACCTCTCTCAACGATTCCCGCAAAACCGGGGTCACGTAATAAGACCTTGCCTATGCAAAACCCCAAAAGGTTCTGTAACTGTCGTGGACCTTCCACGTATCCCCTGGACAATCAGTGCCTTAGGCAGTATGTTGTTTATAGGGACACTTTAACCATCTATAATAATAACTTACACTACATAAGAGCCACTGCTTTCCAATTTAAACGGAGATATAATTATGTCCACTTCTTCAAGATATTTAATAAGTATAAGTCGACATCGCTGGCTGAGTTGTTGTGTTAGTAGCCCTGACAAGGTTGTAATACCATGTTTATAACCTTTCCGTTTTTATAATGTTATGTACTTTGTATACTTATTTCAATGCCTTAAAAAAAAATTTAGAGAATCGAGACACAGAAATACAGCACAAATTTAACCTAAACGACTGTCAATAATTCGTGTTGCACTAGGATGAAAAGCTCCTCCCAGCACTCATAGACATTGAAAAGTTTGGTAGACTGGCAATAATAGTAACTTTTCAAGGCAAGGAGCCATTGTTGGGAGTCCCTGAAATTCCACCATCTTCAGGAGAAGTACAAGTCATGGCTGTTTACCAAGTAGAGGAGTAGTGGAGTATACCCGACAAAATTCAGGCACTTTGCTGTGATACGACTGCAAGCAACACAGATCGAGTAAGTGGTAACTGTAAAAATCTAGAAAAGTTATTCAATCGTGATCTGTTGTACTTCCCGTGCCGTCATCATATCTTTGAGTTAGTTTTTAGGAGCTGTTTTGATTCACTGATGGGCGTAACTTCTCGTCCAGAGATTGCATTTTTCAAAAGATTTAAAGAAACCTGAATGAAACTCAAAAGAAGGTTTACATAACTGTAAGCAATGAAGTGCCTGGTGATGTCCGCTCTACCATTCTTGAATTTCTTGAATATCACCTTTCTAAGCAGAAACAACAGCGAAATGATTACCGAGAATTGTTGGAGTTAACGATGATCTTTCTTGGCGGCATTCTGAAGAACAGGATATCGTTCCGTACACCAGGAGATGTAAGTCATGCTTGGTGGGTGTCAATAGCAATTTACGCATTCATAGTTATACCTGTTTCAAGATCAATTTCAGTTCTCTTCTGGGGAGAAGAACTCTCCAAAAAGAATATATATTTTTCTTGCTGGAGTGTATGTGTGCGAGCCTGGTTTCTGTCATCAGAAGCAATTAAAGCACCTTATCATGATCTCCCATTCATGCGTCAACTGATAAATTATCAAGATATTGATCCAGAAATCAGTTAAGCTGCTGCCAAAGACTTTTCCAACCATATCTGGTATTTAGCTTCCGAAACTGCCTGTAACCATATCTGATGACAATGTTCCAACAGAGGTGAAGGCAAATGTTGCTCATGTTATGCTAGAAGCAGACACAGGTGAAGAAGAGGAAGAAGAAAAAAAATTAACTGAAGAGGTACATTCTGCACCAAAATGACTTTCCTTCCTTTACAAACATCGAATTTTCGTCTTTTGTAACTCCTGGTAAAAAGAATTATTCACGAGATTTTCTATCAGCGTTAATTTCGTCGACAAAGACCCTTCAACATGGAAGGATGGTCCTAGTTGCAAAAGTGGACTTGAAAAGCTTGAGAAGACAGTTGTTGTGAATGATGTTGCAGAAAGAGGTATCAAACTCATTTTGGATTACGATAACATTCTCACATAAGACGAAACTGAGAAACAATTTGTTTTACAGATCGTTACCGAAAACCGTTAAACATAGACAACTGCCAATAAATCTTCTCTTATGCAAAAATAGTGTTCGATATTCAGTATTCATATTATGTTTTTGATTATATAGAAATAATTGTTGTAAATAAAAATGCGTGCCTTATAGAAGTTGTGTTCTTTATTAAGAAAACGTAAAATTTCTTAAGATTTTCATCTTATTTGAGGAATCTTTCATATGAGCTATTGGTAAATTTGATTCAGAAACCTTCTAAACATCTCTAGGGGTTACCTGGATGTGTCCACATAAATTTCTCTAAGAAAAAAAAAGAAAATGATCGAGAAAGGGAACAGTATATATATATATATATAT
>NC_068995.1:35280749-35282591 GCF_001194135.2 Octopus bimaculoides | reverse complement strand
CTCTCTCTCTCTCTCTCTCTCTCTCTCTCTCTCTCTCTCTCTCTCTCTCTCCTTCTCCTTCTCTCTCTCTCCTTCTCCCTCTCTGTCTCTATATATAGCATAAAGTATTAATTTCACACGAAGACTCAATATGATTACTAAACACACGGGCATAACTAAGTAAGCATAGTGTAGTTATTTACAAACAATTTCATGAAAATAATATTTAGATTTCCTCATGCACACATTTCAGAGAACTGAATATATGATTAAGATGACTAGGTGGATTCCTAATATGCTAAATGTAGACCCAATATGTCATTTCCGGCTTCGGCGCGCCAAAACAAAAGCATTTAAAATATACCTCCAAATATAATTGATAGAATGATATGCATGTTCTCTCTCGTGGGGACGTCTCGTGTATATTTCTTTATATATTTTCTATGACGGTCACACTGAGGATTTCCGGACATTTACGTGTGTAAATGGTAATAATGAAAATATTGTATGTAACTAATCATTATATTTTGTATCTTTTCATTTGTCTTGCTCGCTTTAAGTTCTGCCGTTTTGCAGAATTTTCTTGAGAACAATTTTTCTTAGTGGTCAGACCATATGGGTTCTACATTTAGCATATTAGGGGTCCACCTTGTGGTGTTTCCTCTTATATGTATATATATATATATATGTGTGTGTGTGTGTGTGTGTGTGTGTGTAAATGTGCACTGTATTTATATGATTAACATATAGTCTATTGACAAATTTTTCTACACGCTAGGCCATTGGTAGTAAAAATTTCTAAAATGTTTCTTACAGTAATATTATAAAATATATATATGTATGTATGTGTGTGTGTGTGTATGTGTGTGTGTGTGTGTGTGTGTGTGTGTGTGTGTGTGTGTGTGTGTGTGTGTGTGTGTGTGTGTGTGTGTGTATACATATGTACACTTACATATAATAGCCTCGGCCCGACCAAAGCCTTGTGACTATATTTGGTAGACGGAAACTAGAAGTCCGTCCTATATGTATGTATATTTGTGTGTGCATACTGAGTTTGAGTTTGAGTTAAAGTTTGAGTAAATGGACACAGTATCTGATGTATGTTAAATTAATCAAAATTTCATATTTTATAATGAAAGATACTACGACAAAAGCCGTTCCATTGGTACAGATATTCATTGCAACTCTACGTAACAGGTGTTACCAAATATTAACTCAGTTTAAATAGTCATTTAATCAGTTCAGAATAGCCATAAGAAAGTTAAAAGGAAAAAGAAACATCTATTGTCGGATATTACAGGCCGTTTATCACTATATCAAGAGGTAGCAAATGATTTACATGGACATAAACGACTTAATTTTCTCTTTAGATGAATGTGGGCTTCATTATCGCATGTACAAAGAATACATGTGTTACACTGCAACACACAAGCTCTCTTACTCAGAGATATTGGATAGAGAGACAAAAGAAATAGATGAAAAAAATGTTCAGTAAGACAAGCATTGTCATTGACGGTAGCAAACTGTTGCAGAATGAAATTTGATAGAGGAAGAGAATTGGAAATCGGGAATAAAAAGGAAAGGAAAAATAAAATTGATTTCTAGAAAACAGAGGATATCAATGTCAGCTAAATGAACATGTTATATGTCGAACTGAAGAATAACGAGTTACTGGTGACGACATCTGATGTGATAGGAGAAATTTAGCAATTCGTATTCCAAACATTAAGTGCAAGATCATATCGTTTACGTAAAACGTGTAATTACACCCCTATTCATATAATACATACACACACACACACACACACACACACACACACACACACATATATATATATATATATATATATATATATATATATA
>NC_068995.1:35279964-35280349 GCF_001194135.2 Octopus bimaculoides | reverse complement strand
ATATATATATATATATATATATATATATATATATACACGTACGTACATACAAATATGAATACATATGTAACATCACACGCACGCATATATGTAAATATGTGTTGTATTGTGTGTGTTGCAGAGAGAGAAGGGGGAGAAAGATATGGACAAGTAATTGTGTGAGGAGAATAATGTAGAGAAGTAAACACGCACATATGCATGGCTTAAATGTGACTTTTATATGTCGCAAGAAGCAGATTTGAATAAAACATACACAATTACAGGAACACACACGCAATTGCACACACATAAATACATTATATATGCATAATATTTAACACATATAACATTTATTATACATATATAGTTATCATACACACACACACACACACACACACACACACAT
>NC_068995.1:35271711-35279954 GCF_001194135.2 Octopus bimaculoides | reverse complement strand
TAGAATGAAAAACAAGATGAAAAAAAAACACAGATTCGTTTTACGAGACGAAAGAATATATTTAAATCGTCATGGCAAAAGTATTATACAATATTATTCAAAATAAGATTTTTTTTACCTCTAGAGGAAAAAAATTATTTTGTATGATAGTGTATAATACTTTTGTATAGTATTGTATAATACTTTTGCCTTGCCGATTTAAATATATTCTTTAGTCTCGTAAAACAAATCTTCTGTGGCTTTTTCATCGTATTTCTTTCCTAATATATTCAACCACGTACAATCACCAACAATACTTTCTCACTTATATATATATATTGGGATGATAAAAAGTTTGTAGCGTTTTTCAACTGGTGATATTTAATCACGTGATCTGTTTTATCATGTGACAGGAACATATGATTTATATATATTTTCAGCGAGGAGATCTCAACGCATTTGTGTATTTGAATTTTGTGTTGATTATTTACTTCTACTGAATTTACGATATAACTGAAAATGAAGGGAAAAGAAATATATTTTCGTCATTTATTGCTCCTTTATTTCTAGACAGGTGGAGGCGCAATGGCCCAGTGGTTAGGGCAGCGGATTCGTGGTCATAGGATCGCGGTTTCGATTCCCAGACCGGGCGTTGTGAGTGTTTATTGAGCGAAAACACCTAAAGCTCCCCGAGGCTCCGGCAGGGGATGGTGGCGAACCCTGATGTACTCTTTCACCACAACTTTCTCTCACTCTTTCTTCTTGTTTCTGTTGTACCTGTAATTCAAAGGGCCAGCCTTGCCACACTGTGTCACGCTGAATATCCCCGAGAACTACGTTAAGGGTACACGTGTCTGTGGAGTGCTCAGCTACTTACACGTTAATTTCACGAGCAGGCTGTTGCGCTTGATCGGATCAACTGGAACCCTCGACATCGTAAGCGACGGAGTGCCAACAACAACAATTTCTAGACAGGTAAAAACGCTTCGCAAGCAGCGAAGAAAATATGTGCTGCTTATGGAGATGGTGTCATAGCTGAAAGTACAGTTTGTAAATAGCTTGTTAGCTTTAGAACCAAATATTTTGACTTGGAAGAACGTGAAGGTTGGCAGGACTACAGTCTTTGACAATGAACAGATCGCGGCTTTAATAAAAAGTAATCCATATTACACATCGCGAGATATCGCGAACAATCTCCACGTATCTCATGTAAGCTTTATAAAGCATTTAAAAAACTTGGTTACGTGAATCGCTATGATATTTGGGTACCTCATAACTTAACGGAAAAAAACAAGTTAATAGAGTGCATTTCCATCTGCGATTCTCTGCACCTGAACTTGCACCTTCGGATTATCATTTACTCCGATCCCTGCAAAATATTCTTAGTGGGAAGAACTTCGATTATTTAAAAAGAGTTAAACAAAAAAGACACTTAAAAAAGATCTGCCGCAAAAATGGCGAAAGGTGGTGGAACAAAATAGGATATATGTGATTGAGTAGAGGTATCTAAATATTGTTAATAGATTTTACTTAAACGCTACAAACGTTTTTGACCAACCCAATATATTTACATATCTTGGACAAGTGTGATTTTCTAAAGCCTCGATCTGACGAAAGCCTTGTGAGTGGAGTTGTTAGTAGGAAACTGAAAGGCGTGTGTGTAAATATGTGTGTTTGTTCCTGATCACCGTTTCAAAACGAAAGAGACCGATAGGATGACTAACCAAAAAAATAAGTACAAGGGTAGATTCATTCGACTAAAATTTCTCTAAGCAGTGCTCCAGTATTGACTAAAAACAAGTAAAAGATAAAAGATAAAAGAGGTATAAATGTATACATACGAATATGTAATATATGACATATATAAGGCGGCGAGCTGCCAGAAACGTTAGCAGTATTTCGTCTATCTTTACGTTCTGAATTCAAATTCTGCCGAGTTCGACTTTACCTTTCATTTTTTCGGAGTCGATAAATTAAGTGCCAGTTGCGTACTGGGGTCGATGTAATCGACTGGTCCCTTCCCCCAAACTTTTGGGCCTTGTGCCTAGAGTAGAAAAGAATATATATCATATATATAATGCACACACACAAACATACATACAACATATACAGACAGAGAAACCTCCAGAACGAGAAGCCGGTTATATATTAAAATGTTCAATATATTCAAAACTGGCTTGCGGATACATGCAATATTACGCATTTGCGCACAAAAAACATCACTTATATATGAAAACATATATTTGAAACTGTTATTGGGTAAGGAATATTCAGCTACTCAGAAGCTACAGTAAAGTATAAAACGATACTAGAAATTCACCCATAGAAAGTTATTAGCAATACACTTGCGTAATTCTCAGCAAAATTCTCGAATGTGCCTTTCCCCACCCAAAGCCGCTTTAACAGAAGATTCTTACATTGACGCAATGTTACAAAGATCTGTCGTAGAATGTTATAACAAATTTTTGAAATGGTACACCACCGTAAATTTACAGATTTCAGTTTGTTTAAAGGAATATACATCAACATATTAAACATGAGTAAGCTTAGGCATGGCCGACACACGTGATTGGAAGAACTGGGTAATATTTAGCCCTCGTGTATAATACACACTGCTAATACAAGGTTTCGAAATTTGGATATTTTACACAAATAAATATGTTAATAGACTGTCAATATATTGCAGGCATCATTCTCAGGTTTACTATGTTTTCTTTATTACTAGATGAGTTAGTGCATATAAAATTAATGAACTCTCTCATAAACTTAATATTTCACCTGCAGCAGATCGGAAAACTTTACACAAGCTGGCTGTGAAATATGTTATGCAGTTTGTTGTATCAGCACTGTGACATACTTGAAACTATTTTCATTTTTAACAGATATGTACTTATTTAGGTCACTAATTAAATTTCTAACTCAAGAATGATTAAAAAGCTATCTTTTAAACAGTTTAAATAGTTTGATTATTTATAATTTTGGTATCAATCATCGCTTTTGATTGTTTTTCAAATTTACTTTTTAGTTTCTTCTTTGTGCTTTGCAGTTAAACACGTTCTACACAGCCACCAGAGTGCCAAAAATGGACTCCGCAAAAATGTTGATGATGAAGGATGAATTGCTGACATCAATAAAATCCAAGATCGAAAAACTGACATCATATATGAATACAGTTTCTCACAACATACAGAAATGAACAATAAAGAACAGCTGCCTAAATTTCCAACGAAAATGTCTAGCCTACTTACAATAAAAATTTATGATTACACCCTAAAAGTCTAAATGCGATTGATTTCCTTAAATTACTTTATATATGCATCAACATTCGCAGCTACTATGGAAATACGTGTCAAAATGAAGAAAAAGGGTTCCAAAAATACATGCATTAACAATCAAAATGTAAAGAACGAATAAACAAAGTAATTCGACTGCTTAGGATTGAATTTTCTATCTCAGATAAGTTATCTGAACAGAAGAACGTCAACACAAAGAAGTAAAGTCATGGTTGAATTAGTAAAATCCAAGAAGTTAGTAAAACAATATTTACAGTTTAAATCACTACGTTTCGTAGGTTTGATAATGAAATAACTTCTACAGACGAAACAAAATATTCAAAATGGATGGCGAAAAAGTTTTACAGAGAACTTAGAAAGCAAATAATATACATTAAGGTGCACACCTGAAATGCAGGAAACCTCTGAAAATGTATACACAGTTTATAACAATGGATTTAATGGATCACAAGAGATAAAAAAAGAATAGTGAATGTACAAGAAAAACGTGGGAAGATATCACCATCAAGGAACTGAACGCAATCTTGTCAAAGACTCTTAAATGGAAATCCCCTGGGAATGATAGGATACCAAACTTTTGGTGGAATGATCTGACAATATCACACAAGCAATCATCTGAGTGTTTTTCTGACATAATGAAAAACAAAGAAAAAGCGGCATCTTGGCTAACCCAAGGGCTAATCTATATGCTGCCACAAAATGACGAAAGTAAAAACACGAAGAATTTCATATAAATTCTAACGACTTATTTTAATGTGTGTCTAAAAAAATTGTTTTATTTCATTTGAGTCATAAAATAGAGCTTTACCAATAAATGCAAAAATATGTTTTCATAAGTATACATTACGATAATGTTGATGAATATTCATTCCTTACAATGTTTACTTTTTCGTAAACCAATTTTAATTGGCAGATCAGTGTGCTACTCCAAATATATGCAATAAAGTTTGAATGGTTGGCAGCAAAACCGCAGCAGCAAAGGGAGAGAAAGGCAAGTGGGTCAGAAAATTATAAGTATATAGTGAAGCTAAGGCATTACTATTGTCACCACTGGTCTGCTTCATTAAAATCACAACAAAGTTTTATTGTTACATCCACTGTTAAGTTATTTCGTTCCGTCGCTACGAAAACTTGTAAGACCTCATTACTATAAACAATGACCCATTGTAATCATGACTATCTTCATTACAACTACCGCCAAGTTATTTCATTAGGATCGATAATGTGCTTTGGGATTACAGCCACCACTGAGATCTCATTTAACTACCTGCACTGTCTCAGCTGTGTCATTAAAACATATTATAATCACAATTATGTAGTTTCATTACAATCGCTACTCAGCCGTGTTATGACGACCAACATTTAACTGTTCTTATATATTGTCATTATAACCTCTTTATTACAACTACATTTGGTTGTATCTTAATAGTATTTGCTGAGAACCAAAACAACCATCACTGCGACTTTTCATTACACAGCACATTTCGCTGCTTTATAATTTCGATTTTCCTTATAACTCTTTCGAAGTTTTGAATGGATTTAAGCCTATTTTCTTATTCATCTTTTATCTTCTGCGTCTTTCCCTCATTAGATTGCGATCATCCTGGGTTTTGTCCAATAGATCGACTCCAATTCTTACTTTTTTGTACTTATTCAACAGGTTTCTTTTACCAAGCCGCTAAGTTAGGAAGATCTGGAAAAAAAAAAAAAAAAAAAAAAACCAGAAAACCAAACCCGGCTGTCAATCGGTGGCGGATGATGTGAATCTGTCAGAAAAATGTAGTGTGTTGGATTTTGGATGAAACAATAACACATATTGTTTTGAATGTCCCGAGTTGGCTGGGCAATAATATAAGAAATGGAGGTATGACCAAGTTCTGAAAGTTGTTCACAAGAAGCTTTGTCAGACATGGTGATTTGAAGCTGGGAGTACATCGCGTTGAAAGAGTGCTTGAGTCAGAGAAATGCCAGATTTTATGAGATTTTCCGATCCAAACAGAAAACAAGCTAGATAATACTCTTACTCCTTTACTCTTTTACTTGTTTCACTCATTTGAATGTGGCCATGCTGGAGCACCGCTTTTAGTCGAGCAAATCGACCCCAGGTCTTATTCTTTGAAAGCCTAGTACTTATTCTCTCGGTCTCTTTTGCCGAACCGCTAAGTTACGGGGACGTAAACACACCGACATTGGTTGTCAAGCGATGGTGGGGGGGACAAATACAGACACACAAACATATATACACACAAACACACACACACACACACACACATATATATATATACATATATACGACGGGCTTCTTTCAGTTTCCGTCTACTAACTTCACTCACAAGGCTTTGATCGGCCCTCGGCTATAGTAGAAGACACTTGCCCAAGGTGCCACGCAGTGGGACTGAACCCGGAACCATGTGGTTCGTAAGCAAGATACTTACCTCACAGCCACTCCTGAGCCTATTATTTAACTCTATATAATAATAATAGACAAGGACAATCAAAGATGTTTACTAATTGATCCATTATGTTCGTTTGACTCCAAGGTTTAAAGAAAGTAGTTGAAAAGTTAAGAAATGCAATCCCTTAGAACTTGAAATGACGAGAATATGGAATTTGAAGACTAAATTTTGTGCCTCTAATAATTGGTGTATTAGGAACTGTGAGTAATGATATAGAAAAAATAGTTGGAGATTGGAAGGTAATGTGCTGTAGAGCTTCTACAGAAATTTTACCCCTTGGAAACAGAAAAGATTATCAGCATGGTTTTGAAAGCTTGTAGCTGTAGTAGGTTACAGATAGTAACCCGTTACCTACTTAAATTCTACCAGAGATAAGACTTAACCTGTTTCAAATCGAATAATTGTTATAATCTGTTAGACACACGACAAACTGATTGTAGGGAGGAGATTATTCGATTACATCGACTCCAGTAAAGTGAATGACAAAGTTCCCCTCGGCAAGTTTTGAATGAAGATAGAATTCAGAGATACTGGACTATACATTTTTAATCAATGCATACGACTATTTGCCACACTTCTAATAAATGTCTTGCATAGAAGGAAATTCTGAAATATTTTGTTGAAGGTGAGCCTAATCATATAATGAAGGGTTGCAGGAAATATTTTGATGATTACCACCCAGTTACCCACTGTCTGAAATGCTGAATTAATATCGAAAATAAACGCCAATTGAATTGTAAGCGCCAGTAAGAAGAATCACTTGGCTTTAAAATGTGACTGGCACCATATCTTATACGAATAATACTCTTTACCTCCTTCAACAAAATATGAAATTATTCTCACTGAAAAAATTCTGTTGAAGATCAGATCATCGCAGTACAAAATACAACTGGCACATTTATTGTTTTTATAAATCAAAGTTGTTTATATATTAAGCCTTCAGGCTTAAAAGGCAAATGATTCCACAGAGCCGCATGATAATTCGTTATTTGGAAGTTTACCAATTATTTTTACTGATCCTTTCTTAACAGTTGCGAAACTAATACTAATATACAAATATTTGCCAATAAATAAACTCGTATAAAAATGATTACTTCGCTAACGAATGTATGTTCGTCCTTACCATAACTTGACCAGTGAAACACCAAAAGCTTCCATCTAACTATGAACGACACAAAAATTTATGCTATTCGTCATCATCTCTGAAAGGGACTGAATAGTTTCGGTTATACGGTATTAGATTATACCTATATTTATTTAGGGTTCCTCGTATCTAAAGTAGTGCTGCTACTATGCTGCTGCTGCTAGAGTAATTTCGTGTGATATAACTTTTTCACTACTGTCAATTTGCAGTAGTGTACAGAAAATAGATTATTTCAACTTTGTTCCATGGCGATGGAACATATTTGGACAAAGTCCACTATAAATCTTTACAGCATAAGGACTGCTGACAATGTTGAACAGAAATATTTCCCCTACACTGCAACTGCCAACCAGTCAGCATTCTCGTTACATAAGATCAGATGTTGAATTACTGCCTATTATGTCGTAGTTTGATGTTGCTCCTTTTTCAGTAGCATTTGAGCTGTCAAGAATAATTCTTTCAGAAATGACCAAGTAACTATGAATCATCATACATTCCAAAACATATCTTTCGCAAATTACACATCCTTGATTCTAATATAACCACAGTGATGTTAATTCCTCCACAAGTTAGAAACTTCGATGTGCAGTAGTTGAATATATATTCCTATATACTACATAAAAATCTGAAAATTATGTCTAAACTATTCACATAAATTTTAATTATTATCAATATAACCAATAAAAAAGTGCATTGCTCTAATATTACTCTTGTGTATATCATTCTTTGTCCCTTGCTTAAACGAACAAGATACTGAGCAGTTAATTATTCCTTGATCAGATATCCTGTGGCAGACTAGTTATTAGATAATTACGTCAGGTTAAAATTAGCAACTATCTTGATGGGTTACTATCAATTATTCACGAATTTCTTAAAGCGATCAATGTTATTATAAATTGAATTTCTTTAAAAAACAAAACAAAAAAAAAGACGAATAAAATAATGAAATAAATGAAATCATATCAAATATCAAGAAACATGCTTTGTTTGCTATCAGATAAGCGAAGCTAGTAGACTGTATGAATATGATACAGTTGCATATTCCACACACGAAGCGATAATGAACTAGGGTTATCTAAAGAAATTACCTGGGATATTTAACTTAACATCGAAAACAATGGAATTCATTGAGATGTAGTGCAACATGTCACATTGATACGAATGTATTTCACAAGTTCAAGGTGTGCGTACGTATGCTCTTATACAAGCATATTACTTTGTGATTCTTGTATGTATTCAATACGCACACACTCTCCCCTATTTCTCTCTCTCTCTCTCTCTCTCTCTATATATATATATATATATATATATATATACACATACACCACACACACACATATATATATATATATATATATATATATACACACA
>NC_068995.1:35269047-35271642 GCF_001194135.2 Octopus bimaculoides | reverse complement strand
ATATATATATATATATATATATATATATATGTGTGTGTGTGTGTGTGTGTGTGTGTGTGTGTGTATGTGTCTATTAATAGTAATGGTGTCACTACAAAAGAATGAATGAGACCTTGATATTATGTAAATAGAGGAATTTATCTGTAATATAATGTGACAATTCTATGGTTGCCATAATATATATGTGGGTGTACATGCATGTGTTTAACGTGAGTGTGGGCGCGCGCGTGTTCGCAGATATGTATATGAGTACATGTATGGTTGCGTATATATGTGTGCATATATAGGCGTATGTGTGTGTGTGTGCACGTATGTGTTTCACGCGAGTGTGACTGAGCATATGCATATAGGCACATGTACGTGGGTGTGCGTGCGCGTATGTGTATGTAAGTACATGCGCGCGTACGCAATTTCAATGCACACTTTTAATTTTTTACTTTTTCACTTTCTCCCCTTCGGTTTTTTCCCCTTATTTAACGGTCGTTCTAATAGCACTTTTGTCTTAATAACGGTCAATCGCATAGTAATTTCCCGTTGTATAATGGTCATTTTCATAGCATTTTTTGATTGCCTTGAAAACTGAAGAGATGCCAGAGCAGATTTCTTTGCTATTTCGGTTTTTTAAACTTTTTGAATATCATTCATGTACTGTTTTACAGTAGTAGCCAGAGCATATAGACAGGCGTTAATCTGCTAGTATGTGGTTTCATCACACTGTTGTAAATATTCATTATCAATTTCGTTAATAGCTTTTAATACTGTATCTGGTGTTTTTTTTACTTACCTTGGAAGAAAATACTCTCCCCTTGAGAGAGTCCTTCAAAGCCAAAGTAGTTTTTCCTTAGAAAATTTCAGTAAGGGCACATTTCACTGGCATATAATCCTCACTAACACTACTACTACAATAATCGTGGCGATTGTACGTGCTGTTTACCATGATCATAGTATATTACTGACTTAAGCCAGTAATATAGTTTGGCTGGCAGGCACTATAGAATCTGTTGGAATCTCGCTAGCTGCGAAACTACGTGGTGGTCTTATATCATTCGCGTTTTCGTTTTTGTTTGTAGAGTTGGGAAGAAGGTTAATTTTCGATTTCTTAATAAAGTTACAGTTACTAACCTTCTTTCTATGTTCTACACATGTTGCTAGTTGGCATAGTTACTTCGCACTAAAATGATTTAATTCTTGATGCAGATGGTCCCAATATGATTTCAATCGATTCATATAGCCAACAGCGGGATTTTGTTTTACTTTTTCGTAGCAGTTAAATGGATCATTATTCAATTCATAACTCCAAGAGAAATGAGTTTTGTAGTTACGGTTTCTTCTATAACTACAGCTAGAAATAATTTGTTTACCTGTTGAGCTGTTGTTTTCGTTCTGTTCCTCGATTGTGTTTTTGTTGATGTAGTGTCTAGCCATGTTGTTTGTAGTAAGTCTCTGCATGCTAAATTCAAGTTTCAGTCGAACATCACTACGATCGTGAATAAAAGGCTCCCTCAGTTAATTCATCTGAAGATTAACCGGTTATTTAACAAGGCTGATAGTGTGGCTTCAACGCTGGAGATAGTATTCATCGTATTTTCGATAAATAGTCTCCCACGCCAAATACGCGCCTTGTCGCTTCGAATGTGTATGTATGTATGTATGTATGTATGTATGTATGTATCGAAACAATGAAGTAAGTAAGGTTCCTTCCCCAGTCATACAGACACATAGGACCGGTTTCTCGGTTTTCATGACGTAAATATTTCCCACCTGGACGGGAGACTGGTCTGTCACAGGATCACTCATTTTTGCCAGCTGAGTAGACTGGATTAACGTGAAATGAAGTGTTTTGCTCAAGAACACAACATGCCGCCCGATTCAGGAAGAGGAAACCACAGTCTTACTATCATACATACAACACCTTAACCACTAAACCACGCACCTCTACTATATCATTAAACATGGCAAACATATCAGCATAGGACAGACACAAACCAAGAAAACAAAATTTCATCTCAGTAACAACAAACGGATGTTTTTGCATACATGCTCACTCAGCCGTGATGCACTCGCAGAAATATATTTTAATTAGCTTTATGGCTAAGCCCATTCGTAAACAACCTCTCACAAAATAACCATTACCATATTAGACACTTACACGTAATAGAAACGAAACTATGCGACATCACCAGTTCATCAAGTTATAACCAAGTTCAAAACACACAATCCGAACTGTATTTCCAAGAGATAAACACAACACTGAATAAAAAAAAGTTAGCTGAACAACCAATAAAAAGGCGAGAAAAACAGCACCAATAAATAAATGCGGAATGCAAAACAAATGAACACAAACACCTGACCGAACAGACTCAGACACCAAAGGACATAAATACACCACTAATACCGAGTTGTAACTGCTTTCTGTGAAGATCACCGTGGCATAAAGCCCGAATCGTGAGACAAACATTCAGATTAAATACATCTCTCTCTCTCTCTCTATTGCTCTCTATCTGTCTGTATATACATACATACATGCAAACATACATACATACATACATATATATATGTATATATATATATATATATATATATATATATATATAT
>NC_068995.1:35265198-35268789 GCF_001194135.2 Octopus bimaculoides | reverse complement strand
TATTGTAGATATAAAGATAGCGCTTCCGTAACATTTCTAAATTACACACACACACACACACACGCACACACACACACACACACCACACATACACACACACACGCATACTTATATGTACATACTTCATATTTTTCTATCTTCCGTTTTTGTCCATTTTTTTCCATGCTTGCCATTCCTGGCACTAAACATTATTTCTTTTTCGAGGTGAAGAATAACACATTCACACGCAATAACATATGTATGGGTATACACCTGCATAGATATAGATATATAAATAAACGTATGTGTGTATGTGTGTGTTAGTGTGTGTGTGTGTGTATATGTGTGCGTGTATTGTGTGTGTATTGTGTGTGTGTGTGTGTGTGTGTGTCCGCATGTCATTTTGTCCTTATTTCTACCCCACCACTGCTTGAGAAACTGTGTTCACTTGTTTACGTCTCCCTAACTTACCGATAAATGAGATTGATGAAAGTACCAAGCTTAAAATGGTGCTGGACTCGATTCGTTCGACTAAAACCCTTCAAAGTTGCGTCCCAGCATTGCCGCTCTCTGACTGATACAAGTAAATGATAATAGATCATAAAGGCGTGGCTGTGTAATAAGAAGTTTGCTCACTAGTCACATGGTTCTGGGCTCAATCTCACTGCATGGCACCTTCGACATTAGCCTCGTGCCTTGTGAGTGGATGTGATGGACAGAAGCTGAAAGAAGCTTTCATATGTATGTATGTATGTATGTATGTATGTACTATTGTACGTATGTACGTATGTATGTATGTACTATTGTACGTATGTACGTATGTATGTATGCATGCATGCATGTATGTATGTATGTATGTATGTATGTATGTATGTATGTATGAGTATTAAAGTACAAGCAGAAAGCCATAGGAAGCATTTCTTTAAACTATTTAAGAACATAGGACTCAACATTACTGTAGAAAAAAGATTATTGTAGTGTAAACTTCCTCGATACTACATTCTGTTTTACAACCTTGAAATATGTACAATGGAAAGGCCCCTGGTATGGATGGACTTGGTGCAGAGATATAAATATGGTGGCGATCATCTTTCTGCAGTGTTGACAGATGTGATTCAGAGGATTTGGGAAAGTGAAGAGGTTCCTCCGGATTGGCGTGATGCAACTATGGAGATACTATATAAATCTAAAGGTAGAAAGGATGTCTATGATAATTATTGCGGCATCTGTCTGTTAGCTGTTGCTGGAAAGGTCCTCTGTAGGGTAATGCTGGATAGATTGCTTCTGCACTTTGCTGATGAGGTTCTACCAGAATCGCAATGTGGGTTTAGGGATAGTAGGATTACTATGGATAAGATATACTTGGCTAGAGAGTTGCAAGAGAAGTGCATTGAACAAGATATAGACTTATACCAGGTTTTCATTGACCTAACAAAAGCGTTTGATTCTATCAATAGAACTGCACTTTGGGAGATCCTAAAAGAGTTAGAATGCGCTGAAAAATTTGTGAGAGTGCTTAGACAATTTCATGACAAGATGAAAGTGAGAGTTAACTTTGGAGGCACCTTATCAGATCCAATTTCTGTAGAAAATAGTGTAAAACAAGGTGATATTCCTGCTCCTATACTGTTTACTATATATTTCGCAATAGTCTTTAAATAGCTTTTAAAGATTGCCACGAAGAGGTCAATATAAGATATAGGACAACAGGAAAACTGTTCTCAAAAGACCCTGTGCCAAAACGAAAGATCTGCATTCTCACCTCGTTGAGTTTTTGTATGCAGATGATTATGACTTGTTCGCACATTCTAAGAAAGATATGCAGCACATGGTGAATGCGATTTCGTCAGCATGTGTAGCATTGGGTCTAACAATCAATCTAAACAACCTGTTATAATGTACCAGCCCGCTTCCAACAAGATGTATGTGGAACCTTTTATAACTGTGAAAGGTCAAAGGTTGGAGATTGTACCTAGATTTATTTATTTGGGAAAAACCTTGAGCACTGCTGGTCTTCATGACGAAATTTCATACCGAATCAGCAGGGCTAGTAGTGCTTTTGGTAGGATTGATAGGCGTCTGTGGAAACAACATAATATATCTTCACAAATTAAAGTTGAGGTATATAACACATGCGTCGTCCCATCTTTGCTATATGGAAGTGAGGCATGAGTTGTTTACCGTAGGCAGGTAAGGCAATTAGAACGATTTCCTCAATACTGTCTGAGAAAAATATGGGTGATAAACTAGAAAATGGCCATTAGTAATGTGGAGGTGCTTGAGAGGAGTGGCAATAGAAGCATAGAGTCAATGATTTTGCAAAGATTTTGAGGTGAGGGGGGGTAAGGATGAGTGATGAGCGAGTGCCTAAGCAGCCATTGTATGGTGAGCTGGAAGATGGCAGGATACCAGCGCATAAGCCTAAACGAAGGTTTAAAGATTGCCTTAAAAATGCTCTAAAACAGACAAGAATTGCAGCTAGTAATTGGGAGAGGGATGGAGGAAGGTAGTGCGTGATGGATGGAGGAAGATAGTGCAAGATGATTGTTCAAAGTTTAAGAAGGGGAGAGTGATGTATGAGAGAATTAGGAGGGAGCTTAGAAGAGGAAACCTGTGGAGAGTGAGAGAGAGTGTTGATTTTCATGTGTGTGGTTTGTGGGCGGAGGTGTTTGAGTCGTGCAGGCCTGGTGAGCTATCAAAATTCTCATAGAAATCGACCCATAACAAACAATGATGTGGCTTTTAAAATCCATAACAGAATGTGTGGAAGGGTGTGCCTCTCAGTTGGAGGTCTAAAAAGACATGTTAAGAGAGTGCGTATGGTGGCACCTGTTTCTCCTGCCAGCCAGCACAGTTGTCTAGTATGTAATAAAATGTGTAAAAGCTTCACCGGGCTTAAAAGTCATATAAGGGCGTCGCATGGCAACAATCATGAATCACTTCAGTAAGTCTTCTTCGCAATGGCTTTTCTCGTGTAACGAGGTTGCAGCTGTCATATATATGCGTGCATACATATGTATATATCTATGAATATCTATATATGTGTTTATATATGTGTGCGAATGTTTTACTGCTTCGTTGACTTGATATCGGGAAATAGTTTAAACGAGTGCCTACTGTCAAGCAAGCTTTGAACTTTGTTTCATATTTTACATACAATCATGTCTGGGTATTGTGCAATACTATTTTACTTGTAAACAGGTTTAGGTCCTTGACAGAAAGAGCATATGATCTTAAAAAATCTGATCTAGGTGACCGTTCAAAAGTTAATGTTTCATACATGTGGACTATAACATTTTAAAACTAGATTTTACAACAGTATCTTTTTTTTAAGTACTACAATTCTGTGTTTGCACATATATTTACAGGAGTGCTAGCATTTATCAATGATTTGCATTCATGCGTCATTTTCCATCTTGAATTAAACTGTTGGTATCTTTTACACGAGAATGTTAGTATAAATATAAATATATTTATAAACTGAGGTGATATGAGAGGTGAGAGAACAGATGTTTATTCCTGTTGTTGACAGCAGTTTCGTAATCTGTGTTTGGTCACATAAGCGACGCTGTATGTACGTATATATGTATGTCTGCTTATATATATATATAT
>NC_068995.1:35263686-35264855 GCF_001194135.2 Octopus bimaculoides | reverse complement strand
TATATATATATATATATATATATATATATATATATATATATATATATCAAATAGACAGACGCATGTACACGCACGCTCGCGAGACACCATGTGAGCATTGATTTTAAAAGATATATGATAATAATCATAAAAGTTCTTTTATAAATCCTCAACTATCTTCGTGATGATATGCATAGTAATAGGGGCGATTTTTCTTTGAGACAGTTTGTTTATATTTTACATAATAATATTCATAAGTCATAGTCAGAATGATCTAACTATTATCTAGTCTAAGATAAGTTATAAAGTCTTTACATTACGAAAGAAAATGAGAAAAAATGAAAAATATAAAAAAACACAGAAAGCTAATGACAAAGAGCGAATGAAGGATTTAAGAAAGAATCGAATTTGCATTGTACGATCAATTGAAAACTTTCGACTCTATGAAAGCATTACGTACCACTTACATCCACTGACTCTGTTACTCCCCCTAGGTTATTACAAATACATTATTTAACTGGTGCAATTGTCTTTAAAAATAATCACTATAAGCTGGTGGTTTCGATTGGTTTTCCAAACATCTGCGTCTAGAGAAAACAGTTTTTATTTCATTAACTTATCGGTTTCTGTGATTTATACATACTTATGAATACTTAGTCACGTATATAGATTGCAATCAACAAAAATATTTCCAATTCTCGTACCTTCACAAACAGTAGAAGAAATGATGACAAGGTTAATAACTGAATATTTATAATATTGATTGCATTTATAAATTATTGTATTACATTTCTTCACAGTAATAGCATCTATAATTCTCGGATTGTTATGTAAATTTTCAATGCCTAAGAATTTAGTTATCAGAATATATATTTTTTAAATTATTCAAATTCGTGGTCAATGCCGTCAATATTATACTCCTATGCCTCTATTTTGATGGGTCAGGTATTCGTCCTGTACTTCATAATGGTTAATTGCAATAATTCTGTTTAGAGAAACATTGCTGCTTTCTATTAGGTGACTAAGATGCGTGTCTATTAAGCCTCTGTGCAGAAGGTCAAAGTAGATTAAAAGGTGTTCTAATCTGCAAAACGGTTGTCAGTAGCTTTTATTAACAATCTCTGAGGCATGATTGACAAGGGTGTATAGTGCGGAAGAGTGAGAATGGAAGAGAGAGCCCCCCCCCCCCC
>NC_068995.1:35261633-35263669 GCF_001194135.2 Octopus bimaculoides | reverse complement strand
CCCCCCCCATCTATATATCTAAGAGAGTTCTACACGATTCTAAACCATGAAGTAAAAGGGCATTGCATCTTTGTTATATTACTTATTTTCAAATTGTTAACGAAATGCGATGTTAACAAATATGACGTTCTAGAAGCACGAGAAATAAATGAAAAACATTGACAAAATATTTTAACAGCATACATATAATAAAAAAAAAAAGAAAATCAAATGTGAATTTTTCCTTTTTTATGGTAAATTACATGAGATAATTCGGTGATAACGAGAGGATATATGAATCCTATTTTTTGAATTGTGATATATGAAATATCAGCAGTGACTTTTTACAATCGGAAAATTAAAATTTCACAATTAGGAAATTTAAATTTAGCTATTAGAAAATTTAACATTGATACTGTGTAAACTTGTATTCTAATCATTTGAGCAATTCTAATCAGTTCTGGTTGTGTTTTTTAAATCCTTATTTATATGCTTCAGACGAAAGAAATCCTCATAAAAGCAGTGTATGCATCATCAGTCACTATTATCGTCAATTAGGGTAACATCAGCACAATTATTGCTAACACTGCAATGAATATTATTTTCTTCTAATCTTAGCGCTGCAGTAGTTACAGATAATAATGAACCTTATATTTCTTTTACTCTTTCTTCTCGTCTTCGACTTCCTTCTCACCAGCTTCATGTCTGCCGTGGTCATACCTCAAACAGCAAAAATAAAATGTAGATGAAACCAAAAAAAGAGACAATAATAAAAAATTCGTTCTAATTTTGGCACAAAATAAGTAATTTTTGTGGGAAGGATCAAGTTCATTACATCAACTCCAGTACTTGGGTGGTACTTTACTTCATACACCCCTAAAAAAATGTAAAGTAAAGTTGATGATTTGATCTCAGTAGAGCAAGAAAAATGGCACGAAGTTTTGCCAGCTCGTCGCCTTACAATTGATTTAAAATTGTGGCACATTTCCAAAAATTTATAGAAGCTGTGTTAGTCGATTCTATCGATATTAAATCACAACTAGTACTTATTTTATCCACTCTTAATGGATAAAGACAAAATCGACCTCGGTGGAATTTGAACGTAGAAAGCTAAAATAAATACCATGATTAGCTTTTCCGATTCGGTAACTACTATTCCAGCTCACTACCGTGCCAGTGCTAATAATAATAATTCTTCCTAATTTTGGCGCAAGGCCAATCATTTCGAGTGGGATGGAGGGCGAGGAGGGGCAGTCGAATACATAGATACCAGAGTTTGACTGGTACTTTATTTTATTGATCGACAAAAGATGAACACAAAGTTAATCTTGGTAGAATTTGAATTCAGAACGTAATTTCGGACGAAACGCGGGTAAGAATTTTCTCCAGCGTGCTAACGGTTCTGCAAGTTTGCAGCATTCTTAACAGCAACAACAGCAAAAGCAATGATAATAATAATAACTATCAATTCCCGTGGATATCCATGGTGTAAGCCAGCATATTTGAAAACATTATCTTAGTATATTAAGGACAAGCAAAGAATTTCAAAAAATCCTTTGAAATCCTACCATTTAATTAAAACTGAATTTATAAATATAATGGAAATGAACTAAGAATATATTGCTTATTTACCTTGGTTTAATATATTTTGACAGATATTATATGCTTATAGCTTAAAGAAACAAGAGATGAATTAAAATGATAAAAGGTTATCACATACCTTTCGTTGTCCAACTGCCACCAAGGATCAGTTCAAATTATTTACCGATTTTAATTTCTTTTCATTTCAGTTCAATTTCCTGTCTATTTGTATATTTATAATATATATCTCTACATGCAAATATATTGATATATCTATAGACTTACCTATCTATCTATCTATCTATATATATATATATATATATCTGTCCGTCTATCTGTCTGTCTGTTTGTCTGTCTGTCTGTCTGCCTGTCTGTATTTTTGGGAAAACGTTGGATGTTATCATCTTTCATGAGGGAACGAAAGCTGCTGTTATGTCCGGTGTTGTATCATATATATATATATATATATATATATA
>NC_068995.1:35256854-35260780 GCF_001194135.2 Octopus bimaculoides | reverse complement strand
ATATATATATATATATATATATATATAAATATATATATATATATATATATTATACATATATATCCGTGTGTGTGTGTGTGTGTGTGTATACATATATATCAAATTATATACCACGGAAAGAGCTACTAATAGTATCATGATATATTTTGAACAAATATATTTATAAAATAATTCATGTATCCTAAAGCAATCTTTGAGGCTCTATTTATGCGTTATATTGATAGATAGATATATAGATTGATAGATAGATAGATAGATAGATAGATAGATAGATAGATAGATAGATAGATAGATAGATAGATAGATAGATAGATGTTTGTGAGTGTGTGTGTATGTGTATGTGTGTATGTCTGTATGTCTGTGCCTGTATGTGTACTCTTTCTATTGTATTTTGAAATTTATGGTCATGCTTCGTTGAACTCTATTTTTAAATATAGGATCTTTCTGATACATTTTAAATATATGATTATACTTTTAAGGAACTTACCATATAATACCAACATGATATTTGCATATACCAAAGAAGTTGGATTCCATACCTGGATGTGGGATACAACTGATAAACAAATGTACAAAATATTGTATATTTACCTGAAACCCTCTCATGTATTTTGTCACATATTACGATCAAACTTACAATGATATTTATTTGAAAACTAAATTCCGTTGTTCTCCTATACCGTGAAAGATATGGATGCCACTGCATAAAATGCATACAATATATACAAAGATATATTGTTTTGCTGCCCAGAAAGGTCTACAATAGCTATAACTAGTTTTTGAGACTTGGCACAATACACGTATCTGTTTATACTTGTTATGATTTAGTCAGATGTGAAATAATTAATATTTAATAATGTGGAGTTTTTTCAGCTTGCAGGTCGAAGTAAATGCAAATTATCTCTACGATCATAGTTGTAATTGGTTATATACCTATTCTTTTAAATTTCAAATACTGAATACAATTTCGTCCAGGGGGTAAGTCAATTACATCGACCCCAGTGTTCAACTGGTGTTTATTTTATCGAATCTGAGAGGATGAAAGTCAAAGTTGACCTCGGTGGAATTTGAACTCAGAACGTTAAGACTGACGAAATCGCACTAAGCATTTTGCTCGGCGTGCTAATGATTCTGCCAGTTTGCCGCCTTTACATTCATTTCAAATTTCAAGTTCAGAGGAGGTAGTAAGTCTTTAAAGTTGAAATCTTACGTTCAGAAGACAGCTTCGTGGGCAAATAGATTTACTCACACATTGAAATAACCTACTCATGATATCTGATTTCAGTACTGAAGAAACAAAGATGCACACAATCAATCGTGGATGCTCTCCATCAAAACACCTACTCTTAACTTTGACACAACGACAATGATAGCACGAAATGAACCAATATATTTAAACAAAACCCATATTGGAACGAAAGTAATCTCCTCGAGATTTAATGGATGCAACTTTGAATGTTTACGAATCTCGTCTGTTACCAATGTTACTAAAGAACAAATTAAATAAGACAGAGACAAAAATCATGAAAGTGTTACAAAATAAAATCTCTAGAGAATATCGAATCGCGATTTCTCTGTTTATGATCTGTCGAAACTAAAACACTCTCTCTTATTTATTAAATAAAATTACCAGAAAAGCTACCAGGAATTCTGTACGAAATTAAATTCTTAGAAAAATAACCAGCAACTTGCTTGCAATTTATTGTACACGCACACACAAACACACGCACACATTATCACACCCACAAACACACATACACACAAGCACCCCAACAAACACACGCACACACAAACGCACCCACAAACACACGTACCCACAATCACACCCACAAACACACCCATACACACACAAACGCGCCCTCACAAACAAATTCACTCACTCACACATACACACACTCACTCAATTACACATGTATTTTGGAATACTAAAAACAAACGCAATGGAAATGCGGAGTTTATACACCAAGTATTGGCGATTCATGCCTTATTCAGTTCAACTTGTCTACTCTTTGATATTCATTTTACATATCAGAAGGAAGGTGGTCTTCAGTGACTCTTGAATGCTTTCTGCGTTTTTCCTCATTTCTATAGACAGGAAACCCTTCACTTCCTGGAAGTGTCACTTCTAGGAGACAAGTAAGGGGACCAGATTTTATGAGATATGCCCCTTTGTTCTTATTTTTCATGATAAGCGTTGTTCTTTCATTGATTGACTCGTCTCTCTTTAAAAAATTGATCCAATATTTCTGCTAGCATATCTTGGTCACTCGTTTATTTTTTATAGTAAAAACCTTGTATCCCTACTCGTTTCAACAGGAGGACTGAGATACTTCTTCTCTGGTTGTGTCTCTGTACTCTTTCTCAATTTGATTCATCGCGTATGCTTCCTTTCTGCCATCTATTTGTTTACTTCATACATCACTCCAGAATTTTATGCATCATTGACGCCGTCCACCACAACACCACCACCACCTTTGTTCTTTACAGATTTTCGAACAGTCTCTTTTGGATGCATTGAAGCAGTTGGGTTTGTTGGAATTGATCTATCCTTTATTCATATCTGTTCTTATTTTACTGTGATCCGTTGCTTAAGCTCTTAAATTACTACTATCACATCTTTTTACTTCTCATGACGTTTCCTTTCCTAACAGTATTTTCTTGTTTCATTTCGTTGTTTACCTTCTTTCATGGATTGACTGGCTTCTCTACGAGGGATTTTCATTTGTTTGTTCGATACTTTGCTTCCACCAGAGTTTGTTTCTCACTAGTGTAACTGGGTCAACTCTAAACTCTCTAACTACTACGTGAGCAATCGTGCCCATTTAGTTGTCACTAGCTTAAAGGACTTCAATTATAGAGGAAATGATTTAATCAAATCCTTCATCTTCTCTTTCACATTCTTTCTCTTCATAAGCCTTAAGATGGGAGCGTTCTTTTTATATCGTCCTGTACTATTGCTTTTGTTATTTAATTAATAGTATCATCATCATCATCATCATCATTATCACCATCATCATCATCTTCAAAATTATTATTAGTAGTAAAATTTGTCATTTTATGTCAGGCTTTGTTGGAGCTCCTGGAGCTTTGCATACGTAGCGGGCTTGCTGCCTGTAGCCTACAGTACCACTATCTTATACTTCCCTGATTATTCTTGCCGTGCCAAAGAGGAAATATTTTTGTATCAGTTCTACAGGGCACACTATTCCGATTTCCTTTATATTCCTCTTGATGCCTTGTGATACTTTCCCCAAGCAATTTGTACAATAATCTGTACAATCTTCACCTTCTTCATTTTCCATAGCCGGGATATTTCGTACTTCTTGACTATTCGTGGGTCAAAGGGGCACACAACATCAACTATATAGCAAACGTGGTGCATCTTTTCGACCACCACTAGATCCAGTCTATTATGCTGTAGCGCCTAATCTGCTTGGATATGGAAATCACAGATGATTTCACAAGTCTCCAACTCCGCCACTCTCTGCGGTTTCTGCTCACTCCACATCTTTCCCCCAGTTTTCGCACAGTTTCCAATGTAGCAATTTCGCTACCTTGCAGTAGTTTTGGGAAAGTCTACGGAATCCGTTCGTTATGTGGGCTATGGTTTCGTCCACTCTATAACGAGTGCGGCGCAGCGAAGACACTTGTTCATTCCTAAGGTTGATTCTCCAATTCGTGGCCAAAGCTTGGTTTTGCACTGCCAGTATAGTGCTCTCAATCTCTTTTTCAGTGTTCCCTTCTTCAGTTAATCATACATTATTATTGTTATTATTATTATTATTATTATTATTATTATTATTATTATAATTATTATTATTATCATCATCATCATCATCATCATCATCATCATCATCATCATCATCATCATTATTATTATTATTATTATTATTATTATTATTATTATTATTATTATTATTATTATT
>NC_068995.1:35254581-35256338 GCF_001194135.2 Octopus bimaculoides | reverse complement strand
TATTATAATTATTATTATATCATTTTTATTATTACTATATTATTATTATTGTTATTATATTATTATTTTTATTATTATTATTTTTTTTATTATTATTATTATTATTATTATTATTATTATTATTATTATTATTATTATTATTATTATTATTATTATTATTATTATTATTCAGTAGTTTTATTTTTATAGCGCTCATTCACTTCACTACCGAGGGCAGCTCTGTGTGCCTTGGGTATGTGCTGTGGTTTGCTGTGATGCTCTTATGGTTAATGTATTGAAAGTACTTTGCGTAGGATGTGTGCAGTGCCCAGTAGTGCAATTTTCTGTATGTTATATATATTTTAAGTCCTGGTGTTTTCGTTATGTATTTGTCTGAATATTTTTATTATACCTAAGGCACCTACTATGATAGGAATTGTTTCTGTTTTTAGATTCCACATTCAAGTTACCTCTATTTACAGGTCTTTGTATTTTGAAAGTTTTTCTTTTAGGGAAACGTTGTCATCTGCTTGTGTTGATACATCAATTAGAAAGCATTTTTTTCTTCATGAACTTTGACAACTATATCTGGTCTATTTGTCTTAATTTCTCTATCTGTGTGTTATTATTATTATTATATTACTATTTTTATTATTATTATATTATTATTATTGTTATTATATTATTATTTTTATTATTATTATTTTTATTATTATTATTATTATTATTATTATTATTATTATTATTATTATTATTATTATTATTATTATTATTATTATTATTATTATTCAGTAGTTTTATTTTTATAGCGTATTTTCACTTCACTACCGAGGGCAGCTCTGTGTGCCTTGGGTATGTGCTGTGGTTTGCTGTGATACTCTTATGGTTACTGCATTGAAAGTGCTGTGCGTAAGATGTGTGTTGTGCCCAGTAGTGCAATTTATTTGTATGTTATATATATTTGTAAGTCCTGGTGTTTTTGTTATGTATTTGTCTGAATATTTTTTTTTATTATACCTAATGCGCTTATTATGATAGGAATTGTCTTTGTTTTTAGATTCCACATTCCAGTTACCTCTATTTCCAGGTCTTTGTATTTTGAAAGTTTCTCCATTCCTTTTAGAGAAACGTTCTCATATGCAAGTATTGCCCATCCGCTTAAAGGTCCCTGATTAAGGGTTGTTTAAATATGTCGAACGAATCACCCAGGTTTTCCAAAGGTGAATTATCCAAACCCCAAAGAATACCTTTCAACACATGGCTATGATGCTCCCCACTACTTCTGCTCGTGATCAGAGTTGCACAAATCCTCGGCCACTAAAAGATATGCTCAACTAGTTAAGGCCAAATAAATGACAAACAAATATGTGGCATTTAGCAGAATATTTGCTGTAGCCCAACTTTTCTACCAAGACAAAACAATGTACATAACACTTCCAATCAGTTAAGATGAGAAGTCATGAAGGCCACTGCCTGGTACTGCATCAGAGAATTTATTATTATTATTATTATTATTATTATTATTATTATTATTATTATTATTCAGTAGTTTTATTTTTATAACGTGCTTTCACTTCACTACCGAGCGCAGCTCTGTGCGCCTTGGGTATGTGCTGTGGTTTGCTGTGGTGCTCTTATGTTTACTGTATTGAAAGTGTTTTGCGTAGAATGTGTGCAGTACCCAGTAGTGCAATTTTCTGTATGTTATATATATTTGTAAGTCCTGGTGTTTTTGTTATGTATTTGTCTGAATATTTTTTTATTATACCTAAGGCACC
>NC_068995.1:35241427-35254343 GCF_001194135.2 Octopus bimaculoides | reverse complement strand
AAACGTTGTCATCTGCTGGTATTGAAACATCAATTAGAAGGCATTTTTTTCCTTCATGATCTTTGACAACTATATCTGGTCTATTTGCCTTAATTTCTCTATCTGTGTGTATTGGCATATCCCAGAGTATGGTTGCTTTCTCGTTTTCTGTGACCTTTTCTGGCGTGTGTTTATACCATCTTTTTTCTGTTGCTATTATTATTATTATCATTATCATCATTATTATTATTATTATTATTATTATTATTATTATTATTATTATTATTATTATTATCATCATCATCATCATCATCATCATCATCATCATCATCATCATCATTATTATTATCATTATTATTGTTATTATATGCTTTCGACTGAATGCTGCGTATTTCCTTTCCTCCATAAATCTTAAATAGATTGTTGTCTCTTTTCCGTCTGATTCATCTTTTTCTTAAATTTATGCTGTTCCTTTTGTTGAAAAATAAAGAACGGCGCTCTTGGATTGGTTGGTTCCTCAAGCATTTTGACACAAAATTCTTTTGAAATTTTTTATTTCAAAAAACATTCTCAATATATTAATCATTGCAGCGATATTATTTGGCAAGTGAGAGGTAAGAAAAGAAGTTGCCATCATAAGTCTCCGCTTCACAGAGTCACAGAGAGAGATGAGTCTCCCGCCCTCGCAGCGTTTGTTGAAGAAACAAGAATGTCAACAAATTGATGAGCCAAAACAGAAAACGACATAATAACAGAGACATGACCATGAGCAACAACAATACCGAAATATCCTCGCAAACAACAATAACAACCAGAATTAACTACAACGTTAACTGCAGCAACATCATAGTGATACACAGCAACAGCGAAATCAACATTTCCAATCCCACCGCCATTGTAACGGAGATATATGCCACAACTACAATTATCAACAGCCGCAGCTGCAGCGTCTAGACTCTAGACCATTTGCCCGCGTCCATCACCAAGTTTTAGCATCGTAGTTGACACTACATGGACACTACCACATACTTTACAAAGACGGCGTAGACGATCGTAAAAGATTCACTCCTCGACAAAGTGATGTTCAGATAGAAAGTAAATCTATGAGTTGTGCGATTTGATCTACTCGTTGATTACTTTTGTTTAATTTATTGAATTTAACATAGTGTTACGTTGTTTCTTTATTTTGTTTAGAATTACCACTATAACTATTAAAGCAATGCTGATTATATATTTTTGAAAAATGCAAAACACACTGTGTTTGACATTTAACTTGAAGATTATGATTTGCTTATAAGTAAAGAAAGCAACAAAACTCACAAGAGCAATAAAACATGTGGAATGAAACAGAATATAGTTACAACATCAATCAATCATCAAATTAAAAGTTCCTCATATACTCTTTCGAATTAAAACTATTAAAACTCCATTTTGTATATGTAGCTTGTCAAAGCATTTTTAAAAGATAAACTATTATAAAGCGTTTATATAACTAGAAGAGTTTACTATGATAAAGAGGAAATACAACTAGAAGAATTTACCTATTGCGTGCTACTAGAGATAGAGCAGAATAGAAAAAAACAGACTCTAAAGCGAATTTGCCCAAATTTGTGTAGATAAAAAGTAATTCTGTTCTTATAATAATTTTTAACTATTCACTAGAAAACTATAATTCTTATAATCCAACGAACCACCAAGCATACTGAAGTGCCAGCAGGCTTACTGACCACTCCTGGACATTAAATGGTACATTCCTACGGAGCAGAACGGCGTTACTATTTGAAGTTGATTTCGAATACATCGTAGTATGTAACCATATTAGGTCGACAAATTTACACATTTATTGGACCTAACTTGTCTTAAACATTGTAATCATTGCCATCTTGTTTCATTCTTAAATTGGCCGCCAGTGAGTAACGGTGGACCTTATTATAATCCAGAGAGTACCGTGTGTGAAAGATTTACAATAACATATCACATTTTTTCATCACTAAAACCTGCATGACTTTTTTTTCTATCTAATATCTTTTAACCAGAGATATTTAGAGTCAAAGTCAGTTTTAGTTGTTACTTACCAATTTTTTTGGCTACTTAAAGATACATAACTTTTTTCAATCTAATATTTTTAACGAGGTCTTCACTACAAGATGTGTGTATGCGTGTACGCGCGTGTATATGTGAGTGCGTTTATTATCTTATGCGCAGTCACATTCTATACACTCATATCTATCTATCTATCTATCTATCTATCTATCTATCTATCTATCTATCTATCTATCTATTTATCTATCTATCTTGCTATCTGCAGTATATATGTGTGTATTCGTACGTATGTATGCATATATATGCGTGGGTGTGTGAGTGCGTGTGCGTGTGAGTGCGTGTGTGCTTGTGTGTGTGTGTGTGTGTGTGTGTGCGCGCGTGCGCGCGCGTGTATGTGTTATTTGAAAGATATGTCAATAGAACATCCAATAGCCTGCAAATATTTGAACAAAGTATATGTCTTGCATAGAGCGGTCTGTATGTTTACATGATCTCATGTAGATTATTTATATTATACTCCTGCATTCTAAAGAGGAGTTGATGTATTTCAGAGCCAAAGCGTTTAATGTAACATTTTACATGTGTAATTCTTTGCATCAACTTCATATCCGTTATCGCTCATTTCCGAGTATATGGTTACTAATGAGCAATAACCTTAGTATCAACGTTTTTAACGCCTCATTCACCTGTTTAATGTGCATCCAGCAGAAAAAAAGGTGAAATATCCTGATTTGTATACTAAAAATACATTCTTGCGATAATGATTGCTGAGTGTACTTACCTAGCCCTTGTCACGCTTCATTTAATCATTAATTATTTATCTGGTTTTTCTTTTTAGTGATAAATCATTCATCAGGTGTGTGAAATATTCTAGAGTGCTATCTTTTCTCAGTAGGATGATAAATTTAGCACCATCTTCCATTTTGCCTAGTTTTGCTAATAAAATATTAGAAATAATATTCTACACGCTTCTGAATACGTTGGATTTTAGGAAAACGTCAGTCGAAAGTCATTAAGAGAGATCTAACTGAGCTTAGAATTAAATGTTGACTTGAATTCACTTTTACATTTTAATGTGAACGGGATTCGTTGTGACTATGAATATTGATCGCCTCCTCATACTGGTATGTTCAGTTTGACGTTATGTTCTGAATAAGAAGGTAAAATAACTTATAAATGCTATAGCAATTCTGAGCTTCAAAAACATCAGGATTCTCATATGAAAATCAAGCTTCACTGCTATAATATGTTCTGTCGTATGAATATAAGTAACTATCACAGACTATGAAGCGATGAATATCTGAAAATTAGGTATATTTTAGTTCTAACTTGCACATATATAAAGAAGACTTGCAATCGTAGAATGTTTCCAAGTAGTTTTAAGAAATACTGTTTTAGTCAGAGAAAGGAAAATATACCCTTGGCAATCACAGAGATATCAGAAACTATGAGACTGAAAGAGAAAAGAAAGGAACAGACATGGGCAGGAAGACAATTCAAGTAGGTCGGTGCATTAGTAAGAAAGAACTAGATATAGTAAATAGTGCGAGTTACTGAAGAAGAAACAAAACAATGGTGACAAAGAGAAAAGTGAAAATGTCTTGGGAGTTTTTGAGTGAAAGTGAGATGGTATTAGCCAGTTCCATGTAGAGGCCACAGTACTAGCAGAATAAAAGCAGAAAAAAGAACAGAACACCTGTGATTTAGGGACATAGAGGTACTAGTGAGTGACTTCATGCCAAGCAGTCACCTGCATTTAGTGCTGTCTAGGATGTGTGTAGTACTATTGCCGTCATACATGTGAGAGCAGTATTTTCTATTTTGTAGATCGTGCCTGAGTTTTATAGAGGCTAAGTAGTTGCTAGGGACTAAAGCATTTTCTGGTTTTGAAGATAATGACCAGTGTCTGCAATGTAGTTTTTGGTACATTTAGGTTATGTGTTCGTCAGGAGAGGTACTCAGCGATAGAAAGACATAGAAATTGTTCTCCATTGATGGTACAGAATAGAGATTTATATATTTACATTCTATTCTGTCGAACACATTAAGAATAGAACTAATATTTTTTTCTTTGTTGGATGAGGCGATGTTGATTTCCATTCTAGCAACCAGTCAGGTGTTGACTATTGCTTTTTCACATTTGTTTCATTGCTGATACACGCCATTTATGAGTACTAAGTCAGGTAATTTAATCTAGGAACAAGATACATTGTCAATCGAAGTGGTTTTGTAAATGATTACAATTTTTGTGTCGGAGAAATTCTTGATGGCTATAGCCGTCTCTGCTTGCAGTACCATAGTACATATATGTTACCGTTTTCCTTTCTAATGCTCTTCGCTTTTTTATCATGTCACATGCTTGAATTACTTATTCCATTCCAATATGCTTGAATATCTTCGGATGCTGGTGTGTCCTAAAACGTTATGTTTTCATTTAATTATCGAATCATTAGCAATTTTATTTCAATGATTTGTTCTCTGGTTTCTCATGTTTTTTTAAAAATATTATGTTTAATATTTTCTTTGAATTTCAGAGATTATTTATATCTTTTATTGAATTTATGTATTTTGGATTCCTTTGTGTCTGTAATTTTCAATTTCCCTTCCTTGGTTTGGTTTAAATACTGATGGGTCTTTCAATTTTAATATTTTATGTAGTATACTTTCTATTATTGTAGAATAGAGATTACTTAAATGTGTGAGTATCTTACAAAAAACCCGACTCCTTCCATACTAGCACAACTACAAAAGGCATTACAACATATAAGAAAGAGGTGCAATGAAATATGAATTAAAATAATTAAAGACAAGAAAAGTGCACGCTAGGAAAACAAATAAAAATTGACGAACAAAGACAGAAATGCTTTATTGCAAGTAACTTACAAAGATAAGCGATTATATCAATGAAATACGAGTACATATTTCTAAAGCTGGAAACATTGATTATAGATAGTAAAAGCAGTTTTTTTTTCGAATAAAAGAGCTTCGACATTAAAAAATGATGATTGTATCATATTTACTGAAAAGAGATACCAATATCAATTCTTTCAGTTTAAATAAGATAATGTATGCAGCTGGAAAAGAAGGCACGACAGAGTGACAACTTCATATAAACCAAAGGAAATTACATAGAAAACAAAGAAAGATATACAATAAATGTCTGCAAATATTAATAAAGTCAAAAATGAAAAGAGAGTGGAAAATAATGGGAGAAACCTAAATCCTAAAGAAATACAGTATAAAAAGAATTGTATCTTCTTTAAATGAAACAAATAGAAACACTATAAACGATAATGTTTGAAATGATCACAAAAAATGTCCAGCACAAAGCAATACTGCCAAATAGGAAGAGAAACGGAATATTGAGAGTGAGGCGTGTGAATAACAGATGGATTATACTATGGATGGGAACGTTCAAATCTAAATACAGATCAGAAGCAGGCATAATAATGAGAAGATATAACTACGCATGAAGTACTCCAAACATTACAGAACATGGAAAATTGAAAAATGAAACACCTGAAAAGGAAACAATTCTAAAGCTCTGACTAAAAATGATTAATAGATGTGCGTAAAATGCTTGGGAAATATTCACTTATCTTCTGAAATGATCACAAATAGCATCTCCTTGTTTCATTTAAGGAAATCCCATTGTAATCCAGGGTTACAAAGCAGCAAACCTTAAAACCACATATGCATCAGTTGACTACCTGAAGTAACAAAGCCTTACGCATAATCACATAATAGTATCTCAACAGGTATACACATAACGGCGAACGGAGGCATGTTCGCCGAAAAACTGATTCACAAATGTTCATATAGGCGCAAAAATCGATTACAATATAATGCATGATATGAGGAACAAAAGTTATAAACAGACGCACAATGCAAACACACACATAGGCATATGTGTGTGTGAGTGTGTGAGCCTGTATATGTAATTGTGTCTATGCGCGCACGTGTGTGTATGTGCGCCTGTGTATGCATAATAATAGATAACGGCAAATGGTATATATGGTTGTGATTAAATCTTATATCATCTCCATAGATTTTGTTCGTGTGATCTCGTGTTTGTAATCTCGTTTGCATTTTTGAAGATATAAAGAAAGCAGATATAAAGGAATATTAAAATAGTTTGCTAAGCATCTTTAGGAAAATAATAGTATTAGCAATCTCCAGATACTTGAAAAATCTTGTCTAAACAGGGATGATCTGTTGATGTCTTTGATCCAATTTCGTATCATGAAGGATCTCAGAAAGATTTTAAACCCGCCTTTTAACTTTAAAAATTCGGTTATACTGAAAAGAATATGGTCATCCTACATTTTCAAAACCTGTCACAAGTTATTATTGCTCCATTGGTGAATTTGGCAAGGCAATAAAATTGCAATAACTGTAATTCTTTTAGAGATTTTCTGTCTTCCAAAGCAAAGTGGCCAAATTTGTTCTTAAAATGCATCACAGAAGAGTGCATAAATTAAATCATCTTTATGGTCATTTTACGAAGTTAAGTGATGCTTTAAGACTTTAACTGAACAATGGTTATCCAGGTATGTTCCAGATGCCCAAACCCTTAATTTAACTGGTATTACTGCATCTCAATGCTCTTTAATTACACCTTATTGTGTTCTAAATCTGGATTTTAGTTTGTAAATATGTCATTAAAGCGCAAAGTGATTTAATGAAATATTTCTATCAATAAATTAGCACATGATTTGTGTATTACAAGGGATATATTTGAATGAATCAATGTTTAAAGGAAGCGTGTAATTTAATCAGTGAAGGCACAATTATAAATAACTTGCTTATTGAATTAGGGACTGTTCGGTTTAAATGATCACTGCATGTTGTTTAAATAGCTCAACAAATGATTAAAACGTTAGTCTAATAGAAGAATTTAATGGATTGGGGAAGTGATAAAATGTCGTTGAAATAAGTATTTCTCTGCAGAAGACTCAATTGAAAGCCAAGTAATTTGATGTTAAAACTTGCTTAACATTGCGTCTATTACATCTAAAAGTATTCACAAAATATTGAAAGGAAAACATATCAATGCAGAAAAGAGGGAAACGGAAAATACTCAGGATCAATAAATAGATGATTAAAAGATTCACATGAAGTTTGGCAATTTATGAAGTTGTAAAATAGCGAAGTTATATTGTGTCTGAAATACACAGAAGTGTCATAAGGATAAAGGCATCCTCAGAAAAATGAACTCAGAACAAATTCACAGAACAGTATACCGAAATGAACTTTGAAGCATTGTATATGGAGTGAACCACGCGATTATTGAAATAAATATAGATCCAATTAGACATGCGATTCAGTGGGATGACACACTTACGAGATGCGTTCTCTACGTTTTGAGGCTTTTGTTAGGCGAGTTGGTTATAACTGTTCCGCATTATTGTAATTTTAGTATATCATTACTATGCGTGTAATAAGCTAACCTGCCAACTTTTATTCTTTTCAGACGGAGGGAGACGGCTACAACAGCTCTTTCAATACTACCTAATAAACACTGCTTGTCAGAGCTGCCTAGTGTGTGGAATGCAGTCAGGATGTGAAGGGAATTAAGAAGCTCACTATACAATAACGTTTTGTGCTTGAATCGGTATAAAACGCTTCATAAACATATGAAATGGTTCAGGCTGCTTATGGATTGACATCTATGAGACAAACACCTATTTTTCGCTAGCACAAGACACCAGGCAAAGAATGTCCACCGTGAAGCTCACGATGATTCACTTTTTCAACACCAAAAGCATCATCTACATCCATTAGATTTCCTCAAGTGAGACAGAGTATTTTGTGAAAATTTTGAGAGAGTTCAGGTAGAGATTTCCTCGCAAAAGGCCACAGCACTTGCACCAAGTCAGTGCACTAGTCAAAATTCCCATCCTGGTAATCAACTTCTTGACATAGATGGGCATCAACCTACCTCGCACCTTTCATACAGTCCAGACCTTGCTTCCTTTGACTTTTGGCTGTGCCCAAGCTAAAAGAGAAGGCGCAGGTGGCTGTAACAGAGGTTCTGGACACTTGGAGAACTTCCATGAGATCTTCACGAAATGGTTAGAATGCTACAAGTACTAGTTTTGTATTTCTTAAAAAATTAATAAATATCTCTCTTTGAAAAAGCCTCAAAACTTCTGGAATGCAAATTGTTTCTAATAAATAATACTTGTTCTTAGAAAATGAACAAAAGGAATTCGTTAAAATTCACACGCATAGAGTCAGAATTCCATGGTATTGTATAAGATAAAATTTAATCAAATCTGAATATTTTTAAAAAACAAAAAAAAACAGTTGGTATAATGAACAAGGTCTCTCTACAAAGATCATTTAACTACGAATAGCGTACTGCGCTTCATTTACGTCACAGCAAATCATATACATGAGCGAGTGGACAAACGAAAGACAACTGTACACAACATATTTGATAGGAGTTACATATATTTGTTAATAACAGATTGATTCAGTTCCGTATGACTTAAAGTTGTGTGGAATCATAGGACGGACCCATCTCGTCAGATATTTAAAGAAGAATACAGGGATTTGAGACGATTTCAAGATGGCTTCTAGATGGTAAACTTATATTGGTGAGTTCAGGTCAAGTGTATTTAAGGGTGCAGAAGCAATAATTCTTTCCTTGATATTTAGTTCACATGCGTGTAGAGAGTGTTGTAAGGAAGCTGGCGTCACTGGTATCGCATCCTCAACATTGACAACATGAGTACACATATATGTCACTTAAAAGTTTCAGTTAACTTATTTAATGCCTCCTTTGCAGGTTGCTAATCGTTCTGATTCTAATTTACTTTCACATGCAGAATGAATGTGTCTCGATAGTTGATAAATATTTCTTTTCCCCACCAACACAGTCAAAATCACACAGACATATACTGGCAGGTGTAAATATATATATATATATATATAATATGAGAAGTTTTGGTATCCAGACGACCCAGAATGCAGGTAAGGCTGAGTAAGTGCTACAGAAGGACCACTGTTAGACTCCGGTTCGATATTAGTATGAGTGAGGAGTCTAATGCGGGTCGTGTGTGAGCGTGTATATGTTAAATAAGGTGGTCAACGGGAACTTATTTTATCGACTCCTGAGTGGATGAAAGGCAACGTCGATCTCGGCGGAATTTGAACTCAGAACGTAAAGACGGAAACAAACTTGTGATATTGTTAATGATTAATTTCTAATCTTTTTTCTATTTATAATATGACTTCCTTTTCTTAATATTCAATACAGAAATATCACTTCATTATACTGAAACGTTTGCTGCCCATTCATGTATTCCTATCTAATAAAGTTACTGGGGCTTCACATCGTCTACGTAGAATATAGTTCTCGATGCTTTTGTTATCATCTCAATTTTGTTTTTGGAGAAACTTCTGGATGCATTAATATAACATGTATCTTATTCATATTAATAGAATATAACAGCTGCAAACATACGATATGCATAAAGGATTTTAACAAATTGAAACTGCCATTGAACGTTAGGTTTCTGGTTTTACTACGCATAAGGCATTTAACTATTTTGAAATTTTGCAACGGAAGATTAAATACATGTCAAACATTCAGTTATATTTTAAGATATTATTTAAACCTCGCACAATTGTATATGTTGCAGTATAAAGCATTCGAGTGAAGCACTAAGTTTGAATTTAAAGCCATTACTCATTTATGAATTATCGTTGTTTAAGTTCGATCTTCTTAGGATATGAATGTAAATTTAATATTTCAAAATCAACATCATTTTAATCTAATACTGTTTCAAATAGGCTTTTTAAATTTAGATCTACCCTACCAATCATCCTCGCAAACCAGCGAACACTTCGTTTGCAGATTTTTGCATTGTATCGAATATTGTCGGGATTATCTCAAACTGTGCAGGTGTGATCGCCACTCAGGCAATCAAAAGTGGTTGAAACACCGTTTCCGACAATTTGGAAACAAAATTGTGAGCGACAAAATATGTGTGTGTGTGAATGGGTGGATGTTTATGTAAAATTCACTACACGCCATCTTGTGTGTAGTAGTATATGAAAATATCTCAAGTCAGAATGATAAATACACACAGTCACACAACAAATGCTCTGTTAGAAATTTAATTTGAACTAATTACGGAATGGATATTATTCCATAACGCTCAGTGTTATACCACCTTAACCTTAATGATACGTCTGATTTTTATATTTCAATTTTAATGATACTCATGTCTGATTTTCTGGAGTTAGCTAATATAATTGGTATTAATTCGTATTAAGTTCAGTATGCAGTCATTACATGTAATCTATTGTTATTCAATGGGGAAAATTCATTTGTATCATTAACTCTTTGGTAGTGAGTCTTATTCAAGATGTTCCAATATCTTTTTCTATCAGTATTTTTGTCAATGTGATTGTGGTTTTCAGTTTCTCTGGGTGCATAAAAAAAAAATATTTTCATATTTTCCAGTTCTAATCTTTGTTTTTTTTTTGTTTCTTTTTTAATGCTGCGTTTCATTCTCACTGGAAGTGAATTTTCATGTTTCTAAATTTAATATTTAATGATTACAGAAAAAAATCATTTTGAAATGGTTGTACAAGCTTGTTTAGAGGTAGGCATTTCAAATTGATTTTTAAACAATTTCTTTATTTTTTCATAGAAGAATTTTCGTAAACTTAGATATGTGGAGGATATATTATTTGTGTATATGTTCACATTCTGATTTCAAATTTCGCCAAGGTGGACTTTGCCTTTCATTCTTTTCGGAAATTGGGATCGATGTAATCGACATACCCTCTCTTCTGAACTTGCTGGCTTTAGGTCAAAATTTGAAATCATTTGTGTATGTATCGAGAAATGTATTCACATAAATCTAAAAATATCATACACAGACATACCAGTTGTCTTTGTGCATAGGGGCTGGCTATGCGACCACGTCCCCTAAACAAGTATCTTCTTCTGCATTGCTTTGTGAGTGAATCTGGTCTGATCAATAACTATCCGGACTGTTGCCATAGCAATAAAGCTAAAGCACACAGAGTAAAGCCGCTTGGCAAAAATTGAACTTGGACACTGTTGTGCATGCGCACTGAGATTTAACATTCTAGCTCAGGTCCGCTGTTTGCAGCAGTGCTCGGAATGAACGTGTGTAGCGTGTGACCGTCGTATTGGCAATTACAGAGAAGGTTGAGCTGAGAATCTGAATCCAATGTTGCCAAAAGCCTGGCGATTCCTTCTCAGAGGCCTACGCAACGTTTTCAAAAAGCGTTCACCATTTTCGACACAATCAAGGATATCTTCTGCAACGGAAAGCCACGCGTCCTTTTGGTCAGTTGAAAGTAGTTTTGGCACAAACTTGCCAGACGCGCATCTCGTGCTCAAAACCTCAGTGATAATGGACTGAACTGAACCGTAACTAATCTGCACATCCTCTCATAACTCATGGATGGTGATTCGACGATTTTCCCTCAGAGTTGCACACACGTCTGCAATATTTTTCTCAGTTCTATTGGTTGCGGGATTCCCAGAGCGTTCGTCGCTTATCGACATTTTCACGGCCATCGTCGAAACGTCAGAACCACTCGTACACTTGCGTGCAGCTCATGAACTCCTCTCCATACACTCTCTGCAACTTTGCGTAAGCCTCTGAGCAGGCATCGCCATGACAACTTTTCCTGTAATGGTCAATGCGCCGATCGCACGCTACCCACGTTCTTCCAACCATTTCTGTAAACAGCAAAAGTGAGCTAGAACGTTAAAATTTAGTGCGCGTGCACAGCAGCGTTCAAGGTCAATTTGTGCCAAGTGGTTTCACTCTGCGTTCTCTTGCTTCGTTACTATGACAAGCGTCCAGATATTATGTCAGCAGTCCAGATCAGTCCTCGTATGTGTGTCTGTCTTTGTGTCTGTGTTTATCCCACACACACCATCATCACCAGCACATATGCTTCACTAAATGGTGTTGGTTTATTTATGTTCCTGTAACTTGGAAGTTCGGTAAAACAGACGAATTGAATAGAAAGTTTCAAGTCCGTTTCAGGTCTATGACTCAAGCAAGTAAAAAGATATATATGAGAACGCGCGCACACACATGTATGTATGTATGTATGTATGTACATATGTATGTACATGAATGCACCTAATGTTTGTTGTGTCTGTGTATTCTCTTGTAGATTCATATCAGTATATTTGACATAAACGCTCACACATATATACGTAATATGTGTACACATGCGTGAATATACATGTCGGGTCATCCCATAAATAATGCTTATACTTTTTCAAAATTAAGATAAACTAAGTGACATTTTAATCTAAAATATACTCTCCTTCTCCCCAAATTCATTTGTTCGCGAGTCTGACCGCGTCTACAGAATTCATATTTTTTCCGTCCAAATGATTTTCAAGACTATATATACATACATTTATATATATATATATATATATATATATATATACCTCTGATAATTGGCACGCATAGGAAAATTTGAGAGTGGCTATCTTATCTATTATCGATATGATTATGTGGTTCTGCAACACATAACCTTGTACTTGAATAATCAACTATTTTCATCATAATATATATTCACAGCCTGCTCGTGAAATTAACGTAAAAGTGGCTGAGCACTCCACTGACACGTGTACTCTTAACGTAGTTCTCGGGGATATTCAGCGTGACACAGTGTGACAAGGCTGACCCTTTGAATTACAGGCACAACAGAAACAGAAAGTAAGAGTGAGAGAAAGTTGTGGTGGAAGAGTGCAGCAGGGTTCGTCAGCATCCCCTGCCGGAGCCTCGTGGAGCTTTAGTTGTTTTTGCTCAATAAACACTCACAACGCTCGGTCTGAAAATCGAAACTGCGATCCTGTGACCGCGAGTTCGCTGCC
>NC_068995.1:35237759-35239359 GCF_001194135.2 Octopus bimaculoides | reverse complement strand
ATATATATATATATATATATATACATATATGTTAGTATATTTCTGTTATCTATTCTATTTTCTGTTTACTTTGACGTGATAGTAAAGTAACATTGTCCATCGCTGTTTACGCCCATCACTGTTAGAAGCTATTTAACCTAAACATTCAGGAGTTTCTGTAAAGGAAAAGAAAGAAAAACAATCATTATTTTAGTAATTCTTTTTGCATTAAGTAAACTACAATACAATAATAACTAAAAATAATTCATCAGACTGGTCGATATTCCTCTGGTGTGGGGGAAAAAGTTTATTTCTCAACCATGTTCAGTTCCACCGCGTGGCACCTTTCGCGAGTGTCTAGTGCTATAGCTTCGAGCCGACCAAAATCTTATGAGTAGATTTGGTTGATGAAAACTGAAAGAAGCCTGTCGTATATACGTACACACACATGCACATACACACTCACATACACTGTACGTGTGTGTGTGTGTTTGTGTGTGTGTGTGTGTGTGTGTGTGTGCGCGCGCGAGTGTGTGTGTGTGCGCGCGAGTGTGTGTGTGTGTGTGAGTATGTATGTGAGTGAGTGTGAGTGTGTTGCCTCTTTGTTTCTGTATTTCTCCACCACCACCGCTTGACAACCAGTGTCAATTGTGTTTACTTTCCCATAGCCTAACAGTTCGGCAAAACAAACTGATACAAGCCCCAGGCGTTTAAAAGTTGATATTGAGGTTGATTTGTTCGACTAAAATTCTTCAAGGTGGTGTTCCAGCATTGCCGCAGTCTGATGAGTGGAACAAGTAGGGGATAAAAGATATCTTACAAGGGTTTGCTGAAAAGTTCCTGACTTTTAGAGTGTCGCGAAATTCCTGGTTGGAGGCCCAAACTTCTGAATTCTTTTACAGGGTTTAGAATAACTGAAGTATCACTACAATACACGTGTGAATCTGAGAGGGGAATATGTTGAATAAAATCATAACTAACCCTCTTATATTTTCTTTTATCCAAAGCCAGGAACTTTTCAGCACCACCTCGTATTTAGTCTTATTCAGATTTATTTATTAAATATGAAAATATGTATATTTTCATATTGTAATATGTATAATGAAACTTTGTATATATACAGTTACATAAATATTTTCAGACATCAGTATCTCAATTTATTAACAAATGAATGTATACTCTACATTACTAACTACTTTGAAGTTTTCGCAGTCGTCTTGATTTTCTTACAAGTTTCAATAATGAAGAATCATAAATAAATATTGTTTTTCTGTTGATTTTTTTAAATTTCCTATATGATTTATATAATGATGCCTTGTTGATTATTATTTCCTATATTGTTTACATCATGGCACCATGTTGACTTTCGTTTTCGTATATATATAGTGTATATATACTCTTTTACTTCTTTACTCTTTTACTTGTTTCAGTCATTTGACTGCGGCCATGCTGGGGCACCGCCTTTAGTCGAGCAAATCGACCCCAGGACTTATCCTTTGTAAGCCTAGTACTTCTTTTATCGGTCTCGTTTTGCTGAACCGCTAAGTTACGTGGACATAAACGCACTAGCATCGGTTGTCAAGCGAAGTTGGGGGGAAAACAGACACACAAACACCCACAC
>NC_068995.1:35234280-35237067 GCF_001194135.2 Octopus bimaculoides | reverse complement strand
AAGCTGATTACATCGACCTCAGGGCTAAAATGGTACTTATTTCATCGACTCAAAAAAAAGGATGAAAAACAGGCGAAACGCCGCTAAACCATTTTGCAAGGTGCACTAACAATTCTTATTTATTGCCCACAAGGGCCGAAACATAGAGGGGACAAACAAGGACAAAGGGATTAAGTCGATTATATCGACCTCAGTGCGTAACTGGTACTTAATTTATCAACCCCGAAAGGATGAACGGCAAAGTCGACCTCGGCGGAATTTGAACTCAGAACGTAACGGCAGACGAAATACCGCTAAGCTTTTCGCCCAGCGTGCTAACGATTCTGCTAGCCCGCCGCCTCCTTCGAAATGACGCTAAGCGTTTTGACTAGCGTGCTAACAATTCTGCCATCTCACCGCCTCACCCTTCTCTATATTAACTATAATAACCATAATAATCATGCTGAGAACATGTATTTTATAATGAATAACTTCTTGGGCATTCTTTGAGGCGAATATTGGTTTCAAATCATAAGTATTTTTAACATTTTACACCAGTAGTAATCCTAATATATTGAAATGAAACTTTTAACGTGAATTTATCTGTTCAGCTTAAATTTTAACATGGTTTATATTACAATCATCCTTCCTACATATATATCGGAAAAAATAAACCCATTAATAAATTTTAAGACCTGAATCTTCCTTTGGATTTTTATATTTATCTGACACAATCCTTCAGTGAACTTAACTTAGAATGTAGAATCGTTTTTAATGTTGTCTCACTTTTACACAATTCGCGAATATAGATTGATTGGGGCCCAATTCTATAAAGATATAAAAATCAAAATGGAAAATATAAAAATATCTAAAAAAAACAGATGGCGTTTTATGAAAGAAAGTAACTGTATTTTGGAATTCTACTTACTTTAAAGCAAATGTACGATGCATAGAGAGAATATCAATATCAGAAGTGTGTCGATAGCCAGCTGGAGGAGATGTCCTCCTGGGGCTAAAAGCAACAGTAACATCCACCCCTCGGGGTCAGCCACATTTAAGTGGCAAATATACTTCACTTTATCGTGCAGTTACTGTTAATACCTCGTTCAGAGATTTAACATTGCTTGTTTTCAGTTTTTCGATATCAGTGAATAATTTCACTGGAAAAACTTATATATATATTTGCCAAGGGATGCCTTTTGCATCGAAGGTCGGCGATTGTCGTACGCTGAAGAAGGGAAATAACCCTGAAACTCGAGTTCGTACGTATCGTAGATCAAGATGGGAAGGATAACTTCCCTTGGCAAATACAGACAGGACACAGAAGTGTGTCGATAGCCAGCTGGAGGAGATGTCCTCCTGGGGCTAAAAGCAACAGTAACATCCACCCCTCGGTGTCAGCCACATTTAAGTGGCAAATATACTTCACTATATATATATATATATATATATTTATATATATATATATAGTCAATTCAAGTGAATAAAATTAATGGGCAACAAGTGGTCGTGCAAGAGGAACGTATTAGCTTGACTTTATTTATTGTTACAGCAACTTGCAAATGGTCCAACATATCTGAAATCAACTACACTATCTTCGTGGCAAAGAAGATTCTTCGTCATCTCTCCTTGGACGTCAGCGTGAGCCGTCTGCGTGGGCTGTCTAGGTGAGACATCTGCCTTGGTTGTCTACGGCAAGAGTGGAGATGCATATCGCTCAGCCGACTTTCAAGATCTGCTTGGCAATAGGTGAGACATGTAAATAAATTGGCCGCTCTCAACACTCTGCAAACAGTTAAACTTTGAGTGAATCATTACACTTGAAAGAACTTTTGACTTGAAACGAAATGAATAAAAATTGGCATTGGATGAGAGGATTAGTACTGAAAACTAAAGATAATCTTTCTTTGATTTGACAGGCGTGCTAGGTTTTCAGCGACAAATAGAACAAAAATATCTTCAACATTTTGATTACGTTAACGTTATACGTTATGATTTTCTCTATAATTTCTCCTCAAAATTGTAATCCTAAAAGTTTTAAAATTATGTCTTTTTATGTTAACCAAAATGAAGTTAGATTCAATGTTACAAAGAAGTTTTTAATTTTTCGGCTTTGGCAACTTTGATGGAATACGATTCGATTTGCACGTGAAAGAAGAGAAGATAAAATTCAAAAATACATCTTGAGTAAAATATTTAATTGTGAACCTCTCTCTCTCTGTCTCTATCCTTCTCCCTCTCTCTCTCTCTCTCTCTGACTCTCTGTATCTCTCTATCTCTTTCTCTATCTCACTTTCTCTCTTCCCCTATCTCTGCTGACTTTGCTTCAATATGTATATCCTACTCCTACTAGCTATGTCATCTTGACATAGGCTTTCCAAAACAATATATACTCTATTCTACTGTGCCTTTCATAATCTTTAATGCCTTAACTAAGAAAGATATTGTGTAAGAGATGAATTCCTTTGTGTCTCTCTTGCAAAATAATGTGAAACTATGTCTATTAAATGCATTAAAAATATCAATATTTGATTTGAATTTATTATTATATGGTAAATGATTATTTACAATCTATCCGCTCCTTACTTGTTGTAAAAGGGTACTATAGCAAGGATTTGAAGTCTATTATTCTAATGAAAACGAGTCGCAAATTTCTACTAACGTGCTTCGTGTCTTGGCATAATGCAGAATCACGAAATTATCGTTAACCGGCTAGAGGAAATATCTTCTTGGGGTTAAACATCGCAGTAAAGTCCGTTCGAACAGACAGCCATGTTGAAATGCTTACGAACATTGCTTATATATATA
>NC_068995.1:35232069-35233481 GCF_001194135.2 Octopus bimaculoides | reverse complement strand
TGATCAACGGAACAGCCTGCTGTGAAATTGACGTGCAAGTGGCTGAGCACTCCACAGACACGTGTACCCTTAACATAGTTCTCGGGGATATTCAGCGTGACACAGTGTGACAAGGCTGACCCTTTGAATTACAGGCACAACAGAATCAGGAAGTAACAATGAGAGAAAGTTGTGGTGAAAGAGTACAGCAGAGTTCGTCACCATCGCCTGCCGGAGCCTCGTGGAGCTTTAGGTGTTTTCGCTCAATAAACACACACAACGCCCGGTCTGGGAATCGAAACTACGATCCTATGACCGCGAGTCCGCTGCCCTAACCACTGAGCCATTACGCCTCCAAAGTAGTTGTATACTGTCAACTTAACATGACAGTACCAATAAGAGAATCATACTACTGCTATTTAGCCCTTGCAAGCTGGACCGCTTCCTGTCGGCCTTGACACATTTCCTGTGTCCTTATGTTTACGAGGGGGAGACAAGCGGTCTAGCTTGCTAGGGCTAAATAGCAGTAGTATGATTCCCTTATTGGGACTGTCACTTTAAGTTGACAGTATATAACTATTTTATATATATATGTGCGTGTGTGTGTGTGTGTGTGTGTGTGTGTGTGTATGTATACATGCATGAGAGGGGAAAGAGAAAATGAGAGACAGAGGGAGGGTGAACATATATTTTCCAAATAGAAAATTTTATCATGAAATTCCCGATGAATCTGATACTGTTTTTAAAGTCTAACATTTTTGTGCCGATTTTCACTTTCACACTTCTTAAATCTTTCTATAATAACAGCTTGGATGTTCAAATTCCGCTCAGGTTGGCTTTGCCTTTCATCCTTTCGGGGTCGATAACTTAAGTACCAGTTGCGTACTGAGATCAATCTAATCGACTGGCCCCTCCCGCAACATTTCGGGCCTTGTGCCTAGAGTACAAAAGAATAATAGCTTGCATGAAGTGAACTGAATAATATATAATCGACTGTTTCATTACTTGAGTTCCAGAATTTAAAAAAATTCTGCTTATAATCGATATATATTTTAAGCAGACAAGAGTTACATCAACATAAAGCAGGAGCAAATTTCATTGTACATTCTCAAATCAAATAAATAGTTAATGATATATTATGAAAAATAATCTGCCAGCTGCCTCCATGTTTTTTTATAATTATATATTAAGATATTTTGTGTAATAGTCTGTCAAAATGAAGAGGCAGATTTAATAGAAAGCGAAGTGTTTCAATCATAAGAAAGTATATATACATATAGATACATATATATAAATATGAATATGCATTTAAATTTATATATGTATACACACCAATATGATAAGGGTAGCTTGTTGGCAACTTTTCAACCGAAATGCAAAAATATATACGTCACTATAGCGACTTTTCAACCGCTTTAGTGACGTATATGTAT
>NC_068995.1:35224750-35231219 GCF_001194135.2 Octopus bimaculoides | reverse complement strand
ATATATATATATATATATATATATATATATATATATATAGACCAATTTCAACGGATTTCGCCCAAATTTGACGTGGATGTTACTTAGTTTGGTTTGAAATAAGGAACTTGATTAGCTTAATAATTTTAACTTAATCCCGGGCTATAAAATAGTTCAGCTTACAAAATATAAACGATACATCAGGAGTTAAATGGGTAGAATTTTACGAGTCTAACAGCTGTTTCTGGAGGCTTGGTGGTCCTGAATAATGATAGTTACTTGGAATCGAGGGCGTTTATACATCCGTACATGTTAACGGCTATTTTTAATACTTTTCTCGTTGGATTGCGTGTTCATTTCTCTTTTTGTAATCTGTGATTTTATTTTTGATCTTCTGTATATATGAAGATATTTCTTCTGTCTGACTGCAATTATCTACAAAACAGAAAGTTACCTTGCAGAACAGTCATTTTAACGAGTTATATTTATTTATCACCCGACGAGATATATCTGCACCACTGGATGCTCCTGAACCAGTTGTTGAGTGCCCCACCCAAGAGGAATCGATGCTAGATGTGTCAAAACAATTGTGATTTATTATAAATTCTCGTATATTCCATCTTCTGTCTTTCATTATATATATATATATATATATATATATATATATATATATATATATATATATATATATATATATATATGGTGTACTGATCCGTGATAGAAAATTCAACAAAAGAAAGTACTCCATCTGCTGTCGTAATGCAATAGATAATCCAATCAATGTTGCAATTTTCTATTAAAGTGAGGAGGATTCAGTTGTTTACATTGTTTGGATCAACGACCCTACATTATTAATTAGGGGAGATTTCAGCTAACTACTAGGTTACTATTCGTTTTCAAATAAATTTCAAATTATTAAATACAGTTAGCCGATCTTGTAATGCCCTCGGGTAATTAATATATAACAATTATAAACACAGATCAAAACGATAATCCTATAGATCTATCTTTTAATAGCCATTTCTAAATAATGAAACAATTATGATTAATACATAATTAATGATAATGAGGCAAAAGTTAAATCATGTAGTTTATGCACCGTTTATTGGAGTTTCATGTGTAATTAATGAGTTGCAATGTTACGTTTGTATAAGAAAACCTTTTAATTCTCTCCACTGTTGCATCAATAAATAATATGTTTTCAGACAAAAGTCGTCCCACCGTATGAATCTATGATTAACAGTGTCCCAGCCGTGAATATCTCGTCTATCTTAGGTACCGATGACTATCTAATAACTAATTTTTAGTTTGAGACGGTAAGATGTCATTTTGGAGAAGTTTGACAAATATTTCAAAAAGGCTGAACCCCTGAGTAGAAGTTCTGTTATAGCTTAGATGTAACCCGATGGTGAAACATGTACAATTGTTTTCAAGGATGTCTTCTTTTAATATCCTGATGTGTTTTGGAGAGTAGTGCAAATATGAAAGTACGGGTTAATGCAGTTTTATCGTGACTAAAAGTCCTGAATTACTTGATTCGTTTTAGTGTTAAGTTAGTTGAACATACAATAATTATGTAATGAAACAACTAGTATAATTATATAGAAATACTCACACACGTACGCTTAAATACATACAAACGCATGTATATATATAGCTTACCTCCTGACGTGTGTTTCGATCCACCCGTGACAGACAGTCGAGAATTCTTTAATTTGGCATTCGAACTGGTTTTACACTTTGCTATATACTGGAACGTGCTCAACTTTTTCATCCGCTTTCATCAGTTGGTTTCGTTATTGCCTTTTCTGCATACAGTGACATAGATCTTGTTTCTCGATTATTTGCATATTTTTGCTATCGGCTAGTTCAGTCATTGATTTGTCTCTGTTGATTGCCTATTTGCATTATGCTTTAATAGAAACGTTCATTGATTATTGTTTATTAATTCATCTCTTCTGTAGATATTCTATAACGCATGCGCCGGCTATGTCAATTTTATTTTGCATTCATTTTATTTTGTAAATGCGCTCTTTAAATACGATTTCATTTACTCTGTGGCCTGTTCATGATTTAAGTCTCATGTATCTAAATAGCTGTTCTATTCAGTTGGTTATATTCTACTTGATATATCGTTGATTTAGACATGTTTATACTGCCTTAACTGCTGTTTCTATTGCCCTTGCGCCATAAAACACTTACCCTGTTTGAATATCTGTTTTCAGTTTGGATGAATTTTAAAAATCAGTTTATATTTGTGTGTGCAGTATGACACCTTACTTCAGTTCTTTTGTTAAACCTGGATATGTATTACTGTATGTATGTCATTTTCTTTGCAGTGCATACAGGGCATATCCTGGAACAATCTATAGAGAAGTGGCGTATTCTATTATTTCTCTGTTTAAAATTATATTTACATTTTACCCTTAAGTCTCATACAAATATATGATGATAATGATGATGATCACCATCATGATCATGATCATCATTATCATCATCGCCAATATCAACGTCATCACCATCATCATTATAACCATAACATCATTCTGGTCGTCGTCATCAACATAGTAACAGCAGCAGCAGCAGAATTTTAACTTCTCTTTCTCAAAACTGCTTGTTGGTAGAATTCTTTCCTGAGTATCACTTGCCAAGATGTTGCCTCATCTCTCCTGCGAGGTCTAGTATATTGAGATTAGACATTATTACTGTTCGTTAGGACTCATTCAGTTATTAACTCCCACTTTCACTCTTCACACCAAAACACGAGACTTTTTGCCCACCAGGCATTTTCTAATTTTTTCATATGTCCATACTTTTTCTGCAGTGTGAATGATGCACTCGCACAACTGCATTATACTTTCAATGCAATTTAGTATTCATCATTACATATTACCCATTTTTTACCTTCTCGAGCCACTGCAAATGTTATACACACTAATTGTTCATGCCTGGGTGCCATGTACGTGGTTTGATCAATAGGTATCCGGACTGTTGCAATAATAACGAAGCTAAAGCACGCAGAGTAAAGCTGCTCAGCGTGGATTGACCTTGAACTCTGCTGTACATGTGCACTAAGTTTTAGTGTTCTGACTCACTTCCGCTGTTTACAGCAGTGCTTGGAAGGAACGTGTGTAGCGTGTGGTCGTCGCATTAAGTATGAATCTGCATCACATTTTGCCAAAAGCTTGGTGATGTCTGCTAAGAGGCCTACGCGAAGTTGCAGAATGTGTATGGAGAGGAGTGTTTGAGCCGCAAAAATGTCGATAGTGACGAACGTTCTTGGAGAACTGCAACCAACAGAACTAAGAAAAACATCACAGATGTGCATGCAGGTGTGAGGGGAAATCGTCGAATCACCATCTGTGAGTGAGTTATCAGAGGATGTGCATATTAGTTACGGTTCAGTTCAGTCCATTATCATTGAAGATTGGGCATGTGACACGTGTCTGCCAAGTTTTTGCCAAAACTGCTTTCAGCTGACAACGCACCTATCCATACAGGGCAGCATTCCCCAGGTCCAATAGCCACGGTATTCCCCAGATCTCTCCCCTTGCAACTTTTTCTTCTTTCCGAAAATTAAATCCCGCTTGAAAGGAAGAAGATTTCAGGACGTCGAGGAAATTAAATTGAATGCAACGAGCCAGCTGCTGACTATCTAAGAAAACGAGTAGTACCAGGAATGCTTCTATCAAAGGAAACAGCGCTGGATTAAGTGTATGGCTTCCAAAGGGGACTACGTTGTAGGAGATTAAGAGCCAAATTGGTACGTGTTGTAGTTTTGCTTTTATAGCACCAGTCCGATGCCTATTCATCAGACCTCGTATCATAACACTTCACAGTTGTTTGACTATGTAAAACATGAATTGTATTGATGCAGCCTTTTTGTCCAGTCAATAATTTGATAATGTCAATTGACATTCACTTATATATCAATATGTGCATCCAAATTCATATATTTACAGATTTAGTCGGTAAAGTGTATTCAACTAGTCAAATTTATTTGATTTAGACTAATCTGTCACGATTTTAGAATTCTTAGCAATGTCAAAAGAAAGAATGTATAAAGTTTAATTTACTTAAATACCTCTTACTGCTTACAGCGTACAGAAATATAGATATCAGAATTAATACACATAAATTAACAAAATTCAACATGGCAATTTGCTTGAATATCAATTTGGCTCAATATGTAAAGTGTATTAACATTTCATTAGTAGTTTTCACGCAATAAAATGTTTTAATTACAATTATATTTACTTATAAAAACGTAGATTGTTTTAAATAAAATCATGTCATATGAAATATATCGATAAATAAAAAAAAAAGAAACAAGTCAGATCCATTCAGTTCCTTAAAAGAAATATATTAATCTGTCAAGCATTGATTCCATATCATGTTGCAGCTTTCTTTACGATGGAAAGTTTCCTACGATGAAAGCTCTAAAATTTCCCACACTGCTATTGAACACATAAGTGCCCCTATATTCATTTTAGTAAATTTGGATATTATTCTTATCAGTGCAACTCTATCCTGTATTCAAGTCTTTTGAGTATGAATGCCCCTGAATGAAAGTATAGCTCTAAGTATTTAGCTAATCATCACCACTACGACGGGTACATCGCTAAGAAGTCGATATAGAAAAATGTTTTTAAAGCAACGTTTGCACGTGCTTTTATTGAGGTCGTAGCTCATGAACAGAGTCTTCAATTAAGTGTGTTGGCCTCGGTTACGTAGTAATCATACTATGGTTCAAATTTGTTTTCTCTGTCTAGTATGATTTATACTATGCTTTCCATCTACAACACAAAGTTCAAAGAAAGAAAGAACAAACAAGCGAACGAAAGAAAGAAAGCAAGAAAGAACACAAAAAGAATGAAAGAAAGAAAGACGTTTATAAGTAAGAAAATTATCTTGTTAATTGAATTCCTGTAAAGTAATATGTAAATTAAAATTAGTATCCAAACTTCTCTAAAAGCGAGTAATTTGAAATGCAACGTGCATTTTATTTTAACATTATACCAATTTTTTTTATTGAAACTATGAACTAGTGTATTTCATGCATAAACGTGCTGTAGTGAATCAAACCTACTAAATAAACTTGCCCGCGCATTTAATTGAATATATATCGGATAGCGATCATTAAATTCTGCTCTACATGTATCTATAACTCTATACGCATGTCCGACTCGATAATTGGATGCATTAGTAAAGGATAAAAGCTAAGCTTCCTTTTAACCTTAACGAATGAATCGCTCAATCCTAAACATGACCAGAATATGAAGGATTCATACATTAAGTGTACGAATGAAATCTCTGATTCGACGATAATTACTCAAATGAAAGATAGAAGTGTAACAGTAACACGCTAAGTTACTTATCTGATTTTGCATCACTAAAAGAAAAAGAATAACTATAGCAAATGTATCGTTCCCTTACTAATTGGGTTTGACTGAACGCTGGCTAGATATTCTTCAAGTTGGTTCAAACTTTTAAATCTATTTTTTGCTTCACACTATTAGTTCGTTTTCGATCTCTATCAGGGCTAGATGCACAAAATACAAGATAATCGGCTCTAAAAGTACAGTATTGTGGGAAGTAACATTGGTTTGCTTGATTCTGGGCCATTATTTTTGTTTAGAAAATTGGTTATAGGCAAAAGCGAAATGTAAATCATCTGAGTGCTAAAAGATAAATACATACCGATGATATATACATATATATATATATATATATATACATACGTACATACATACATATATATATATATATATATATATATATATATATATATAGAGAGAGAGAGAGAGAGAGAGAGAGAGATAGATAGATAGATAGGTATATGTGTGTGTGTGTGTATGTATGTATCTATGTATGTATCTATGTAAGTATGTATGTACGTACGTATGGATGTATGTGTGCATGTATGTAAATATATACAGGGTGTTTCAAAAATCATTTGAGAAGTAAATATCACAGAACTACAAAATCAAATCAAATGACATTAAACAGGCTTAATGTCGAGGAACATACGCTCATAAATACTCTCTTATATATACACACGCGCACCTTCATTTTGGGATCACTACTACTTTATTATCTCCCCTTCTTCCTGGCTCTCCTGTGTGACCCTTCTGTCTGGCATTCGCCATGATAGATCGCTAGCCACTACACATTCTTTATTTTCTCTCCTTGCTTCTTTCTGTGTTCCTTTCTATGGAAGAGCGTAGGCTCGAAACGTTAAAGACTTTTTCACTTCCCGAGCGTTAAACTAATATATCTGTTTGTTGTCTACACCACCTATCTCGTCTTTTGTTTTTTGTGAATTCTCCCTATATATGTATATATGAGTAAATATATATATGTATAGATGTACATATATATGTATGTCTATGTATTTACATATATATGTATGTGTATATATATACATATATATGTATATATACACATATATATGTATATATATATATATATATATATATATAAATATATA
>NC_068995.1:35222394-35224589 GCF_001194135.2 Octopus bimaculoides | reverse complement strand
TATATATACACATATATAAGTATGTGTATATATATATATATACACATATATATGTATGTGTATATATATATATATATATACATGTATATGTATATATACGCACATATATGTATGTGTATATATATATACATATATATGTATATATATACACATATATATGTATGTGTATATACATATATGTGTATATATATATATATATATATATATATATAGAGAGAGAGAGAGAGAGAGAGATCTGTATATATATATATATATATATATATATATATATACATTTATATGTATGTTTATATGTATATATCTACACATTTATATGTATGTGTATATATATATATACATATATATGTATATATATATATTTATAGATATGTATATACATACACACACAAACACACATATATATATATATATGTGCGTGTGTGTGTGTGTGTGTGTGTGTGTGAGTGAGTGTGTGTGTGCGCGTGTGTGTTTGTCTTTGTGTGTGTATTTATATATATATGATTAATTGAACAACTCAACACTATTGCATAACGTCTTGCAATTAATGTGTTGTGTCTGATGAAATATATTATACTATAAGCATAGTTTAACGATGAAGTACAACTAGGAAAAATAACTTACGTACTCTCTTCTAATATCTTATCCATTGATAAAAAAATTTATTTATAATTTCCATCATAGAATTTCCCCCTGATTGCTCATACACCTTGTTAATGCACATTTAATCCTCTTAATTTGACGGATACACGTTTACATATTTATAATAGTATACGGTATCATACATTTATAACACCTTATTTCTCGTAAACAATCTAAAAACCACATCCCATCGCCATATCACTATAACCTATTATATTATATGCACTAATCTATACGCTCATCATCTTTTTACTTCTATAAATCTTAATTTAATATAATTTAATTTAATTTAATTTAATCTAATCGAATCAAGTCTCAGTATCAATTTTTACTCTCATATCTACCCATAGTTAAATATGAATTATTTGTTTCTATGTTTTCATGCATATATAATTTTTATATAGTTTGTTTCTGTTATCTGTTAACCATAGCAGCATCATGGCCTTCCAAATAAATTAGCTAATCAATTAGATTGCGTGAATGACCACAACCCCTTCCCTATTACCTATAGGGTTTCAGCAACTTGTTAACTATACAATAACGGGGAAAACAACGGAAGATAATACAATATCTTGTTAACTGACCGGAGATTTAATGCATTTACTAATTTAGTACCAACTGCTATCATAACTACTGATATAAACTTTCACCTCATAATGGTAACCATGATTTTAGGCCCTCAACTATAAACACATCATATATTTATGTATATGTATACGTATATCTATGTGTGTACATTTGTCCATTCATTCATTGATGCTTTTATTTATATGCAAGGACAATACGAATCCCTGCAGGAATACACCTTACCTAACGCATGAAATATGTGTGTGTGTAAATATGCGTATATATATGTATATATGTATGTACCTATATTTGTATGCATGTATATATATGCATTTCTACTAAGTGCATTTTCAGTTCTAAAAAAACTGTACCCCTCCCAAACTCCATTATTTTCTTCTATTAAGTTATTTCTATTTCTCTTTTTAATCATGCTCTAAAAAGAATATTGTACTACACTTACTAACTAATTCTGTTTTATGTATGTACATGCATGTGCGTATGTATATGTATGTATGTATGTATGTATATATGGGTGTGTATGTTTATATTTAAACGTATATCTATATATATATATGTGTGTGTGTGTACATATATATTTATATATGCATAACTTAACCCTATGAACACTTTGACGAAGCCTAGAGGCATACTCAAGTTCACTGATTTTATCAACAGATTACTACAATACACTGAAAAGATGGAAATAACATATGGGACACTGTGACCTCATGGCTGAAACAGCTGTAAGAAATTGCTCCTCTTTCTCTCTTCAAGAAATTACTAATACGTTACACATGTATTTATATATTATTTGAACTGTTTAAAATAAATGAATATATAGACATAATATAATGTCTAATAACTGATGAATACTACCTCTGGATTCCCTCCATTTTCGTCTTGCCATATGTATGTATATACACATATAAATTTATATTTATATACATACATACATATGTATATATATACATATATATGTATATATATAT
>NC_068995.1:35216774-35220494 GCF_001194135.2 Octopus bimaculoides | reverse complement strand
TTTATGATTATAAATTATTTACCGAAGAAGGTTTTTTTCATACTGAGCTACCCGGCAGAATTGTTAATTATTAATTTTATTACTAATCGATGATTCCCTGCCCTGCATATCTATCTATATATATATATATATATATATATATATATGAAAGAAGGTTTGAAAATGCAATTTTAAAGTTGTTTATTCACTTTACCGGTTTCACTTTTTTAGAAAAAGATTGTCAAAAAAAAAAAATAAAGCTTTATATAAGCTTTGTAGTGTTAAGTACAGGTTGTCACAAAAGTGAGTTAATCTCATTTTGAACAATGATTAATCTGCGCTTTAGAATCTGTCCTGATATTCAATGAATCACCAGTATCATACGTGGAAATGATACGACTACTACACAAGTTCGATCATTTCATTTATAGTTCATTTGATTTATTTCTATTACAGTATTACTATTATTTCTATTTGTCTCAAATGAATTGGTTGGAACGAACCAGGCGTGACAATATCACTGACAGTTTGAGCCGTCACATTCCTTTGTCGATGAAATTCTTTTACTCTTTTACTCTTTTACTTGTTTCAGTCATTTGACTGCGGCCATGCTGGAGCACCGCCTTTAGTCGAGCAAATCGACCCCGGGACTTATTCTTTGTAAGCCTAGTACTTATTCTATCGGTCTCTTTTTGCCGAACCGCTAAGTGACGGGGACATAAACACACCAGCATCGATTGTCAAGCAATGCTAGGAGGACAAACACAGACACACAAACACACACATATATATATATATATATATACATATATACGACGGGCTTCTTTCAGTTTCCGTCTACCAAATCCACTCACAAGGCTTTGGTCGGCCCGAGGCTATAGTAGAAGACACTTGCCCAAGGTGCCACGCAGTGGGACTGAACCCGGAACCATGTGGTTGGTAAGCAAGCTACTTTCCACACAGCCACTCCTTTTTTATCTCTTGTTATTTATTTCCACGCTTCCAGATAATGAATCACGCGCTGATTATCAATCCCTGTTTTTTACAGTCTAAAGAAATGGCAATATATCGTGGTATATTGACGAAGATAAGTAATTTGGATATTTATAGTTTTTGAAGGGCATTATCTTTTATCTTTTACTTGTTTCAGACATCAGACTGAGGACATACTGGAGCACCTAACATTGTCATCATTTCGCATATTGTATGTTACATACCAACATTTAACTATTGGTTGACAGGTAATTTACAAATTGTTAATTTAATATGTTAATGATTACATATGGCCCTCTTCCAGCTATTTACGTTATGAGCTCAAATCCCGCTGAAGTCAATTTTGCCTTTTATCTCTTCGGGGTCTTTAAGTACCAGTCAAAATGGAGCGGAACTATATAATCGAATTGTCACCTCCCTTCCAAAATTGATGGTGGCCTGTAATCCTGCCACAGAGTGGCGTCCTGTTTAGGGAAGTTTCTTGGTTTCAATCATTGATATGCCATGAAACCGGGTAACCGGCCTTATGAGTCGAGAAAAAAGTGTTAAAAAAAGTGTTAAAAAAGTGTTAAAAAAAGTGTTAAAAAAGTGTTAAAAAAAGTGTTAAAAAAGTGTTAAATATAAGAAACGCTACATTCTTTCTACCCTTTAATTAGCTTTCAGCAGACTATAATAATCTAAATGGACCTTTAAAATAGTGAAATAATATAAATGAAATCTAATGGACTTCAATTAGGCGTAATAAAGTAAAAGGAATTTTCATTCAGTACATGAGATATGCGACTACAATAGAAAATACAAGATTAGTAAAGAATGGTTATGATTAGAATCAGACTTTCATTGTATTAAATTATCAAATTATTTCTGTCACTTTGTCTGTTTGTTTGTCGGTCTCTCTGTCTCTGTCTCTGTCTTTTTCTATCTCTCACCCTCTATTTGTCTGTCTTTCTCTCTCTGTCCCTCTCTCTCTTTCTCTTTCACTCTCTCATATATATATATATATATATATATATATGTGTGTGTGTGTGTGTGTGTGTGTGTGTGTGTGTATACATCGACCCTCATTTGGTTCCCTTAACATTAAGAAACCTTGTTTGGTTCTGCTTATAATTTAGGCTCTCATTTAAACCATAAATGGAAATTATCAGACTATCACAATCCAGATAAAGACAAGAGCTTACAATATATGAATGTAAACTGCGGTGAAAATCCCCATATCATACTCACATACACAAAAACATTTACATAAACTGATGATCCGGTGCATGTTTTGATCCAGGCATAATTTCATGAGGATGCTTAAATTCCCCGCAGCTATTATTTACCTTATATCTTTTATCTTTAACTTATTTTAATAATTTGATTGTGTCCATGTTGCGGTATCGCCTTGATGAATATGTAGTCGAATGAATCGACCCTAGTATTTATATGTTTTTAACCGTGGTACTTATTCTATCGGTTGCTTTGCCGGACTGCTAAGTTACGGGGACGTAAACACACCAACACCGGTTGTAAAGTGGTGGTGGTAGGGGACAAAGTCAGATATGAAAACACACACACACTCATAGACATATGAATATATGACAGGCTTGTTTTAGATTCCCACTACCAGATCTACTAACAATGTTTTCGTCGGACCGTGGTTACAGTAGAAGACACTTTCCCAAAGTGCCACGCAGTGGGAATGAAACCGGAACCATACAATTAGGGGCAAACTTCTTACCATCCATCTATGCATGCGCCTTTTTCACTACCAGGTATTTTCGACATTCATTTGTTTATTCACTAGCAACATGTCACGAAGCCTCCCTCAGTGAAGAGCAAGTTAAAGACAACTAACCTTCAATGTGGAGAATGCAATATCACAGTGTGAATTAGATAAAGTTGAATATATGCATTTAACTGTTACATTTCAAGGGAGAGTTTGGTGGGGATAAGGCAATTGACTATGATGTAAGCGAATTACATTAGGTTTTATTTCAAATATTAGCGTCCTTCATATTATTATGGTTGAAGAATCGAAAGATATGTCTCACTGCTGTTGCTCATTCATTTGTGTTCGAAATATAATAGCCTGTACTTTAAAAGTAGCCACATAGTAGCTCTATGCTTGTGTGCACAACCCCTGTTGTGCTCGCATCACTCACGTAACAGACTCCATGATAACTAGTATTTGTAATTATTCCAAACCCCCAGCTTTAACTCTCTTTCTACTTATTTTTATTTCTTTTAACGTAAACTTGCAGTTATTCAACACCAGCATCGATGTTGCTGGTCTCGGCGTGTTGGTGTATGCAATCTTTAGAGCCCATTTCTCCAGACAAAACCGATAAAATATAGATAATGTTATTCTGGAATTGGCTTGATTTTAAGACTGAAGGAATTAAAATGACTATGACGCTTCATACTACTGATCGTCTCATGATAGATTTTGCAATCATATTGTTAATCGATATGAAAACACGTCATCCTTCCACTGTGACAGTTATTTAGAAATATATCGACGGAAACAATATTATTTTGTCGAATGGGAACAATGAAAGCCAAATCATTACCCAAAAGATTTTTAAAATAATGAAATATATAACAATAGGACAAAATTATCGGAATATTGATCAAAGCAACAGGAAACAACGGATTTGATTTTCAATAAAAATTTAGTTTTTATTCATAAAATATTTGTACAATATCATTTAAATTAAATTTAAAGTCAGTTGAGACCTTTATAATGAAATACCAACTTCAGTA
>NC_068995.1:35214359-35216386 GCF_001194135.2 Octopus bimaculoides | reverse complement strand
AAATTAAATTTAAAGTCAGTTGAGACCTTTATAATGAAATACCAACTTCAGTACTAATTATGTAGGCATCTTCTCAGAAGAATTATAGATCAATTGACGCTTGGGTGATGTTAGATGTTACTTTTATTTATTTTACTACTGTGTGTTCAACAATCAAACGCAAATAAAATTGCAAAATATAGAAGTCATGATTGGCATCTCTCAGTGTTAAGAATTCGATCCCATTAAATTTCTGTTTTACGACTGAAAGGACTGATAACGAGAAAAAGAGATTTGGGGCGCTGTTAGGTCTCAGAGATCTTATTGTGAACATACTTTTGTTAACATCTGTCAGACTTCTCTTTACCGTTACTTTCAAAGAACCGCATTTAATGTGACATCTCATTTAGTGTGAATGGTTATATTCATCGGTTATCCACGAAGAAATGTCAATATTAAGGCTTCGCCTATTTGCTTTAATTGTTCGTTCCAAGCCCATGTGTTATTTACAGTTTTTTTCTATAAGATTGTTTTGCAGTCATTCACTCTATATGTTTTGTCGCTAACCAAGATGTCTCTAATTATGATATAACAACATAGTTTCAATACCTTTGTGCCTCGTCAAATCAAGAAGATACTTGTTTTTAACATGATCTGTTAAAGAAGGTAGATTATGGTTTTTAATTATGTCATTTGGAGGCGTACAAAACGTTACATTTTTTTCAGAAAAACATCTAGACTCATGTCAAAATTTGCAGTTTGATAGAACAATCATCAAGAACACTGCATGCCTTGATTTCCCCGCAAGAGAAAGCTCCTTTGCACAGTTTTCCGAAACCGCTGAGCTCAAGACAAATATAGATAGTTGCATTCTTATCATGTGTTTTCCCCGGATAAAAGAAATTAATAATTTGCTAAGAGTGGTCTGAATTTGGAACTAAAAGGGGCGTTTCAGTTACATGTACCTCTTACATTAACAGGTTTCGAGTATCCTAGATAGTAGTATTGACTCTGTCATTGCGAAACAATTGTTGGATATAGATTTAGTCAATGCAGACCACGGTGAGTTCAATTCCTTCCGAATTGAGTTGAAGATTTCTTCAGTCACTGTAGCTTCGAAGTATTTGTCACTTGAGATATGGGTGATAGGCTTTTAATATCCATTTTTTAGCCGTTTGACTTAGCAAACAATGGTGCTTATCTTCACCAAATTGCATTTTTATGTTTTTACCTCTATTACTCGAATACAGATTAAGTCTTGAACAAAATGTCGTGGATTTCATTAAAGTTTATCTCCTCTCCCATCACTCTAATTTAGCCTTTATTACCAGGACGAAAAATTATTACAGACAAGATCTTGATCAGGAACATTTATCTTGATAACGTAACTCTGTTAGTAATGATAGCAGCAACTGAACTTCTTAGAGATATCTGTGTAGACTATGTTACTGCCACTTAAATAATGACATTGCATATAAAAGTTAGAACATTGACAGAGAGCAACGATTCTAATATCCATTTGTGACACCTTCTTACAGTGTTACCCCTTCTTACAGTCTAACCATAAAGTCAGCAGATATTGATTTGCTCCCTTATAGACGGCTCATAACAACATCCATATGCATCTTGGCATTAAATTAGTCGGCGAATACAATGTCAGACATTTTAGACCGCCTCTACCCAACCCTCCAAAATTGTTTTTTGACATGTAGATTAGTAAGCATACATTGGTGGGCGCATCCACGTATGCATCGATGTGTCTATGTGGGTGCATCTAAGTATTTATATTTTTTTGCATAAGCGTGTCTGAAATATACGTTGGTAAATAAATTCTTTATTCTCTGGTCAAACACACACATGCATAAATACACACGTTCCTTTTTACTCACAGGTCCCACAACATGCGCACACAGCCACAAGGACTCACAGATACATAAAAACACGCACACTTTCTTTCTTACATCTTTTTTCTATTTCTGTGGATTTGGAGTGTTAACTCCTATTTCAGCTAGTGGTATTACAGTAACCTAATTTATATATATATATAT
>NC_068995.1:35211077-35212509 GCF_001194135.2 Octopus bimaculoides | reverse complement strand
TTTTGAAATATCTATAAAACCGTCAAATGCTTGTTTAATTTTATGATCTTCGATTTATTATTAGTGCTGCTGAATATGTTTTACGAAAATTGCTGTTTCTTTTCATACATCATCAGAAAAAGGTAATTAAAATTCATTAAAATGACAGAACTATCTGATTTTCAAAGTGGTCAAATTGTTGGTGCTCGTATGGCAGGTGCTAGCGTAACGAAAATAGCCGAAATCCTTGGTGCATCAAGAAGTACAGTCTCGGAAATAATCACAGCCTATGGGAAAGAGGGAAAAACCTCCCCGTCGAAACAAAACTCCGGAAGAATACCAAAACTTTCAGATAGGGACAGTCGGACTCATACACGAATTGTTAGAAAGGATCACAAAAGTACGGCTCCCAAAATTACTTAATGCCTACCTCGAGAACCCATTTTCCACAAAAACTGTTCGCCGGGAGCTGTACAAAGCTGAATTTCACAAGAGAGCTGCAATCAGAAAACCACTACTTTCAAAAACAAACGTTGCAAAGCGTTTAGATTAGAATAAAATCCTACTCAATTGGTCCCTAGAGCAGTGGACGAATGTTGTTTTCTCGGACTACTCATCTTTTACCTTATTTCTGACCACCGGCCGAGTATAAGTGTGGAGAGAGCCAACAGAAGCATTTGACCCAGACTGCCTTCTTCCAACTGTTAAACATGGAGGGGGATCTATGATTATTTGGGTGGAGGGGGTGCTATATCTTGGAAATCCGCTGGCCCAATGGTTTCCCTTCATGGCTGAATTAATAGTCAAGTCTATTTAAGCATTTAATCTGATCAAATTCATCCTATGCTTGCGGAACTGTTTCCGGAGGGAAACTCAATCTTTCAGGATGATCATGCACCAATTCACACATCTAAAGTTGATACTGAATGGCACCAGGAACATTCTTGTGAAGTTGAACATCTTATCTGGCCACCACAGTCTCCATACCTCTATATTATTGAACACTTATGGTGCATATTAGAAAAACAAGTAAGGAGTCGATATCCTCCACTATCATCACTATAAGAACTGGAGACTGTTTTAGCTGAACAATGGCCAAAAATTCCTTTGGAAACAATTGAAACTTTGTACGAGTTCATACCTCGTAAAACTCAAGCAATAATTACTGCCAAAGGCGGTCCTACCCCATATTAAAATAAATTTGTTTAAAATTTGAAGGTGTCTCCACTATTTTGTCGAACCTCTGTGTGTGTATTGTGTGTGTGTGTGTGTGTGTGCGTGTGTGTATGCATATGTATGTATTCATGGATGTATAGATAGATGAATACTCAGTATGATAGACAAATATGGCATAAGATATAAATGATATGAAACGAACACGGCACAGCATTATATATCAAATTATTTAATTTTCTGTTTTCTATAACATGATGTATGGTAATCAGAATGACAC
>NC_068995.1:35200492-35210484 GCF_001194135.2 Octopus bimaculoides | reverse complement strand
TATATATATATATACATTATACCCCCCCCACACACACACACGCACATATATATATATATATATGTGTGTATGTGTGTGTGTGTGTGTGTGTGTGTGTGTGTGTGTGTGTGTGCGTGTGTGTATGCATATGTATGTATTCATGGATGTATAGATAGATGAATACTCAGTATGATAGACAAATATGGCATAAGATATAAATGATATGAAACGAACACGGCACAGCATTATATATCAAATTATTTAATTTTCTGTTTTCTATAACATGATGTATGGTAATCAGAATGACACCCACTCTTATATGATTATGTGAATATTTATCTTCCTGTTTACACGTGTTTTGTGTGTGTTTAAAGCATTGTTATATAAACAAGATAGATAATAAATGATGTTTAAATAAACGTATTATGTAATTGGTAATATAGTTTTCTCGAAGTGAAGTCAGCACTATGTTATCACCAAAAATATATTAGCTTCAGTCAAAAATACAATCGACTTCGAAGAATTGTTTTCCTTTCTTTTCATAAAGCGCGATTAAAACAGGGATAGAAAAGCATAGAAATAAACAGGAATACTTAGCGAATTTTGACAACGCAAACGGTTTTTCTTTTTATATAATCGAGAAACATTGCCCAGACACGATTTCATTCGAAAAGTATTTTTTCATGATATTTTTAAGAAGTGAAACATCCTCTTCGATTCTGATGGATATATATATATATATATTTGATAGATTGTTGCAACTTACAACGACGACCGTCATGAAGCTGTTCTTTGTTCAATATCACAAGCACAACTGAAATGCGACTTTGTCCATAACTATGTTCAAATTATACAGTTCCATAATTACAGTGGAGGTATTTTATTTTTCGGCTAGCCATTGTGCGTCCAAAGTGTGGCACTTCATAAAAGGAATTTCAATTAAAAGTGTATTTACCAGCTTTTTTGGCTATTAAACGGCTAGCATTGCTCTGTTTTCACGACATACTTCTGTTTCCACCAAATGGTATCAGGTTCAAATTCGTTACTAGACAAACACACCTCCGAAATTTCGATATTTCAGCCAATCTAAACGACAAAGGAAAATGAAAGGGATGCGGTTACGTTAAATTATGACAACTTAACTACAGTTTTGTTACTTAAAACATTAATTCACATGAGATTGCAAAACTATTCTTGAAGAGAATAAAATTTTAGGGTACTTAGTAACCAAAAGAAAATCATGATAAATATACTAGACTCAAACACTGTACTCAGTAAGCTGTAATCATAAAACAGCGGTAAATCGTATAAAATAGATCATTAATCATAATTGATAAAACTAATGAATATGGGCGAGAAAAGAGTGTCTTAAGAATGTAAATTAACTAACGATGTGAGAAAACGAAAATTACACATAATATTTTACCTGAAAGTGTTAAATGCTATTCTACCTTATGCTATTCCGACGATGCGGAAAATAATCTCATATATCGCGCTAATATCACAGACACTAAACAAAAGGATCATGTATTAAGGCATAACGGAGCGTACATTTCAAAATGATTTTAACTAAATGATAGTATCATTCCAAGATTGCCTCATAAGTTTCCTAAACACCTTTCATACAAGCTGCAGACTGTTTCAGATGTAGTCGACCTTCTCCGACTTGTATCAAAGCTCTTTCAGCTCTTTTAAAATAAGAAAAATTCAGATGCATTGCATCTTACAAAATCTAGTCTAAACGCTTGACCATAATTGCCAGTTAACGTTTTACCACGCAGAGAATTATATAATGATCAAAACGATGTTGAATCCCAGAAAGGCCATCACCACGATACTTAAATATGTGTTAATTTGAGAAAATACCTGTGTAATAGCCAAAGTGTAATGACAGCGATGATAATCAGGCTTATTATGATAGCAGCAGATTCCAATGTAACAAGTAAAGTGCTGTGTGTATATCCATTTAAACTTTAATATAAATTGTATTTCAATTAAGTAAATGTAAAAGTAGTGGACCAGTACAACCACGCCGTTTCATTTGTCTTGCTTGACTACGTATATATTTAGCGATATTCGCACGAAAAATTTATATTCGGTATACCCCCCACCGAAAATTATCATTTAAACTATGAAATATATTACTTAGGTCTGTTGCACAATATGTACTTGATTTGTTTTTCAATACTATACCGTTTATATTATTTACGATCAAATTTATTATAAGAATTTATATACCAACCCTCCTAGACTAAAGTATACATATAGATATGCGATGTATTTCGTAAAATATTTAACTCTATTATATAATAAATTTTGTATCATTTCAGAACTTTCTGCGAATTATTGCACGCATAGAACATTTTTTCCGCGATGGCAGATACAGCCACTCCGATTCGTTTTAAACTTTTTTGTTTTTAATTAACATTTTCTTATTTCCTGTTTTCCCTGTTATAATTGAAGACAGCATAACCAAGGGACTGTGAAGTCTTGTATAAAAATAAATGGAGAATAGGACTTTGTTTTTTTTTTTTTAAGGGAAGCGAGAAAAAAGAGAGAATATAAAAAATGACTACACACTGCTACACATTTACTCGCCAATCATTTATAAAATGTTAATACAGTTATAGTATGCTCTTGTGGCTCCACAAGAAGTAACAATAGAAGATTACTTCACAATTGCAAACTCATGGTAGAGCATCCACTTTTTATAAAACTCATCTTGCTAACTTTTATTGTAAGATTTTGTTTTCTCAATAAGATACCTGTCCTGAAAAAAGTATCTAAAATGATTGAGGCTAAGGGTGGTTTTTGATATTTTGCTTTTATATATAAAAAAATTTGCTAGTATTATTAGCAGGTCAAGGATACCATCAGTATATGTATTCTTTCTTAACACGAACAAAATAAGCTGTGGGTCAAATTTCATGTTGCGAACATGTCGGCATTTTTCATATAACAGATCTAGGAATCATTGCCAAAAGGCTTGTACGTGTTCCCAATACCAAAACAGGTGTGATATTGTCTCTACTTCACGTTGACAAAAGTGTACAGTTTACTTTCGGCTAATTTGATCTTAAATAGGAGAGGATTAGTTGTTAAAATATTATTTATAATTCTGAATTGAAACCACCGCAATTTAGTATTCGTTGCCGTCTTTACAGGTAGTACAAATATTTTTCCCATTCCAGTTCAGCAAGCATTTATGTTTGAATTTTAAACAAACATCAACTGTGCTTAAGACATTCTAATACCGTTTGGCTCCTATCTGAACAGACATGAATCGTCGAATAGTTGTATTATCATTTAATTATTGAAAAGAAGTAGGTTCATTTATCTTTAACCTTGCTTGGTAGCCTTTAATGCCCCTGATAAGATCACTATACTGAAGAAAATTTATACCTAATTCGAAAGCATTCTGAAATTCTTCAAGGGTGCGATATGATCCGTCTAAGTTGATAAAAGCATGAATCTGACTAAAGCCTCTCACAAATCACACAACAAAAAGATTACTTCTTTACTGACTTTTAAGTGTTTATTATAGTAAATTGGTTCTTTTATGAATTCACCAAATGAATTAGGCTCTATCTTATTTGCAAACTTATCAAAAGCAGAAATACAATCATGCCAAAAGTCATTCATGATATCTTTGGCGAGTTTACTCGGAAAAACGTTACCAAATACAGCTAAATTTTTCAGTTTTGGGGAGGAAACATAGCATAAGTTTTTCCATTTGGATTCATAATTAATATCTAACAACTTTCATATACATGATAGCTTTGAAGAGCTGATATAGGCAGAAGCTTCCACCGTACCTAGTCCACCTTCTTTACCAGGCTTACAAGCAACAGCTCACTTAATTTTATCAGGTTTTCCACTCCAGAGAAATTTAAATAATATTTTGTTTAATTCCTGGAGAAATTTACCTGGTGGATTCGGGAGAGTAAGGAAGAGAGAGTTCAATATTGAAATGAGCAGTGACTTTATAACAGAAATTCTAATAGGTGGTGTAATTATTCTTTTCATCCATCTGTTGATTATTACATGAATCTCAAATAATTTACTTTCAAAATTCTTTTTAGCCATAACATTTAAATCTATTGAAAATATTACACCCAGAAGCTTGAAGTGATCTGGGTTATTTAAATTAGGTATCGGACTGGGCTGCCCCTTCGTGCACCTATTCATATCACCTGAGACTTATAATAGTTAATTTTAAGTCCGGATGTATCAGCGTAAAAGTTCAAAGTGTCAACCGTAGCTTCAAAAGACTCTTGTGAACCATCTAAAATTAACTCTGTACCGTCTGCATACTGTGTCAACAGCTACTCCCCATTATCAACTGTAATTCCTTTAATATCTCTGTTCTTTCTTTATAAGACCAGACAAGACCTCGATGCAGAGGATGAAAATATATGGAAGAGAGGATCTCCCTGTCTATTCAACAGGAAACCAAGGAGACAATGTACCATTAATAGTCAGAAAAGATCTGGCACCATGGTAAAGAATATTGAACCGCTTACAGATGTCATCACCAAAATCGAAAAAAAGCTAATGCTTTGTTTATAAATGACCATGAGACAGAATCAAATGTTTTCTCAAAACCTATTCAATCTCAGGCATATTAACTGTACTAATATCTCTATCAGCTTCCAAAGAGGGGAGCATAATACTTGACAACGCTGCTAATGGTTCCCTTAAAAAATGAGACGTATTTTGGATCTTTAAAAGGGAGTTATTAAATTTCCAATATGTACTTTTACGATCGTTTTTCTTGGAAAATTTTATTTTGATGTCTACAAGAGAAGGGTCTGATATGTCTTCAACCTTTATAGAAGAATGGCAAATAAATGAATACACATTCTGTGACACCAGAAAGAAATCTAACCTTGCTTGTCGAATAGACTTTGAACGTTTCCATGTATAGCCTTGTATTTCAGGGTTATGATCTCTCGAAACATTTACAAGGTCGAGGTCCCCTATCATATCGATCGCTTGCTTTTCTAGTGTTAGGATTGTTTATATATTGATAATTGGAAGTGTTTAAAGACTGCTGCATACAAAGATTTAAATCACCAGCTATAATACAATGGGAGTTACCAAAGGTCTTTAATTTATCCATCACCACAGCATAAAACTGTGGTTCATCTGCATTTGGACCATATAAGTTAACTAAAGTTATCCTTCTCTCACACATAGTAATACTTAACATCAGGAGATTTGCCTTTGCCACCCTGAAACTGTCATGTAGCTTATAATCAATATTATTAGAAACCAAGATGGCAACTCCCATTGACTGTCCATTATTACTATTAAATACCGCATCAGCGCTCCATTCACTTCTAATAAGAGGTTCTTTTCTTTCAAAAAGTGGGTAAATTTTATATCTCAAAAAATGCAAAACATCCTTTCGTTTGGTATGATCATTAAGGCCCCTACAGTTGACTGAGTATATAGGTATATTTAGGTTATTCATTTAGTATATATATAGCAAATGATGAACAAATGTATTGGCATGAAAGCTCAATCCTTCTAGTACAAGATACACGTTTAAACACACAATAGCTGACATTCTTAGCTTCCCTTCTTACCCCATCTCTTACGAAACATTTTATCCAGAGCTTTCCTTCCCTCATGAGAACTTGGTTTAGATACAATTGAATCATGTCACGATCATACTCAGCAAATGAAAATGAAAATCCGACCTTATTCTTGAGAGAAAAATATAAATGGCAATTCCCGACCTCAAAGCTACCTTTCCGAAGGAGGTGTGCATCAATGCTGTATGTTTACCTAGGTTGTTTTTTTTCCAGGTGTTGCTGACGGTGATATATCTTGTGTAAATGGATTATATATGGCTTGTGGGGTATTTCTTTTGAAATAAGTGTAAAGATCTTTAGTCAGAGTTCTCTGTAATGGCCCCATTTCATTTGGGTATTTTTTATTTAAGTTTGTTTTATTTAAGTCTATGAATATAAATTTGATATTTTCCAGCACGTCTGGGTGTGTTGGGATTGCATATCGGGTGATATGTTCATTTCTATTGATCAGTTCTACTAAGTTGGTGCTGTTCGTATTGAATGCGGTTATGTTTATTACTGAACCAGGGGTAAATGGGTTGAGTATTTGAGCTTTGTGTGGGGGTGTGCATGCGGGTGTTTCGGTGTTTTTGATGGAAATGTGTGGAGGGGAGGTATTCATCCTCTTGCGTCTTTTTTTTTTTACCTCCCTCCAGTTGTTCTCCACTTCTTCAAATGCGGTTGGAGTTGCTTTTCCTGGGCGTCTCTCGTTTGTTGTTTTGTTTCTTCTCGCACTATTGTTAGTGTGTGTTGTTTTGTCGTGGTATTGGTTGTCACATTTTAGGTTCTTGTGGTTTTGTCGGTTTGTGGGAGGTTACTAGCCGTAGGGGGTGCTATTGCTGCTTTGTCTTGTAGGTATTCGGTTTTAATATGCCATTTCATGCCGCACTTGCAGCACCTTGGATTTCGCCCCTCCACTAATATTCTTTGTGTGATTTTGTCCGGCAGTAAAATTTTATCTGGCAATTCTTTCAGGTCCTTCTCGGTGGCCTGGATTATCAGTTCCAGGCCTTGGCCCCCACCAAGTCAGCTGTTGCAGCTTGGTGACTTGAACGAAGTTGATTATATCCTCCAAGTTTAGCAGTATAACTGCCACTAGCCACACCACCTCGATTTCCGATGGGACCTCCTCTATTTTGATTTTTGATGTCCACTTGCCTAAATATGGTGGCAGCAGCACTAGTTCTGTTGACTTTAGGGAAGTTGTCGAATGCTTCTTAGCTTCTTTTTCGGAAGCGAACTCGCTTCGACAGTTCCGAAGCGTTTTACTCGGACTATGTATGTTATATTTTGCCATATCGGCTATAGGCATTTTTCGATTGCTTCTTTAGTAGCCATTTCATTTTTTTCGTTTTGAGTGACAAGGTTTTGTACACTATTGTTTACCTCTTTGTAATGTCTATTACTTCATCAGGTGGGGTCCGTTTTACATTGGTCCCCTCCTTTTGTATTAAACACTTGTATTTTTCCAGTTCGTCCGAGCCGACCTGCACAATTTCGCTCGTGACACCTGTCACAGACGCAAAGTTAACTTTGTTATTACTATTCTGCGGATTCGTTTCCTTTTGTATTCAGGTCACTACCTAGAATCGAACTCGGAATAATAACAACAACATCGATAAATACCGTAAGAATGAGAACCCAGGTTCGAAATTTCCCAAAGACACCTGATAAAGCCTGGAGGGTATATCAGCCGAAACGTTGTGTCAACAACAAACAAGATGAAGACAAATATCCGTCAAATGTAAATAATGTAAATAATGTACATAATTCCTCATCTCTTAAATATAGAACGGTATTAGGTTAAACATATTTAAATGGAAGAACAAATGGAGGAAAAAAACAAGCTTGGAGAAATTGAGAAAATGGTAAAAATAGAAAAAGGATAAAATACAAGAAATCGAAAATAGGAAAATAGAACACTGTAATAAAACATATCAAATGAAAAGATCAAAGATAATAAATCTGCATGTGAAATTGTGATCTGGGAGAAAGCAAGAAATACAAATATAATAAAATAAAACATAAACCAAGGAAATAAAGCAGAAGCGTATTGAGGAATTAAAGCATGGCCTTCGTCGGTTTTTGATAAGTATTACGATTTGTTCCATTGATATCATATAATAGCATGCGTAAATCTGTTTTGTGATAATTTTCTTCTACTAATAAAAGAATGGTATAAAATCTGCAGGGTTGCATAAAGAAGTAAACAATTTTAATGATTTCCAAATATAGCAGAGAATTTCAAGTAAATTCTAATTTTATTTCTATTAAAATCATTCTTTAAGTACGAACAATTTCTTAAACTATTTTTATTCTGATGGCGTCATTTCGGAACCAAGTGATTTCTGTAATTTAATAAGCTGATAGCTGTCATGCTAAGGAAGGTTTCGCTGATTGATAGATCAAATGAATCCGGTTGCATAGAGTATAGTTTGAAGAATTCTCCTGCTAAACATTGAATTTTAAAGTTGCGTAATCCCTCGTAATTTAGGCACCATAATGATTACGGGAGGAAAATATCGTTTCTTCTCATAGGATTCCCAAAAGAATGTTTTGTGAATACGGGTATTTGAAATCCTGTTCATTTAAACTTAAGTAGGTTTGTTCACTTTGATCTGTTCATTTCAAATGCATACATTATAGGAATCCTTTGCAGAATCATTTATTGTTGAGAATGTACAAATAAATAATAGCGCAATTCCAGTTCTTGTAGTGGTTCCCATAGTTCCTTTCGGTGATACCTAACATTAAACCTTTTATTTTGCTAATGCAGCTGCAGCTATTAAACAGATTTGTTAAATGTATTACGACACCTGTCACCAATAGGCGAATGCCTCTCTAACAGATTTAAAAATATGGCAACGCTCATAGCAATAGCTAGGGTGGAGGAAGGATGAAACGCATAATATTGCAACGTCAGTGATTTCCGTCGGATTTCTATCTACCAAATTCACCCACAAGGCACTTGCCCAAAATATCGCACTTTGGAAATGAACCTGAAACTACAGGGTTGCAAAGTAAGTTATTTAACGGCACAGCCATGCCTGCGCCTATATTCCTAGAATTTCTTTTTCTTACTTAGTAAGATCTCAATTACCACATTAAGTAATACATGAAATTTGGTGGTGTTCTATTTCACTTTTATCATATAAAGAACTATTTGAAAATAACTGTGAGCAAAAATGATTCTTTTAAAAAAAGACGATTAAAAATTGTTGAGAACAAAATCTATATACAACAAAGTAAGTAATGTGCTATAAAAAAACATTCCTTATTATACAAGTCTGACATGATAATACTGACAACGAATATACATCCTAAGATGGGAGCGTCGAAAAGAATGATTGAACCTCATGGAAAAGTTATAATTAATGTTTGTTACAATCTTTTGAAGTAAGAACAAATCCTGTAGCGCTGTTGCTCTTCATGACGAAAGAAAAAGTATCATCATAAAGAGCAACAACACGAAACATTTTGTTGGGTCCCTTTCAAATTGCGCTGAACGTGTCCAATGAAGGTTAAACAGCTTTTTACTTTTTCGCATTTTATTGCATACAGAGCAATCAGCAGAAGAGCATTAAAGAAAATGTCCACAGGTATTCCCTAGTTTCGAACTTTGCTCCATACTGGCTCATAGTGTTTGGGGAAAACAATCATAAAAAATCGATTATAACCGCTGAAAAATATTCTCAAAATAAATTAGGTTAGATTTTCTAAATTCCAAACTTAGTTAGAAAGCGAACATATTAAGAATGAGTAAATCGATTATTGGGGACAACAATACAGGGAAAATTCTACATGATTAACACATCGCCGATTACATATTTTACATAATATTTATTTTTTAAAATTTGGTGTGGATGAACAAATCCAATGGCAAACAGGAAGCAGCAGTGACAAAAATTCGCTGATACTTAGTCAGTCCCCTATTGTTAAATATATTGAAAGCTATATCTGTAATCCCTAAAATGTATATGACAACATGCTTTGTCACGCTCCAGAAATGACATACATTTGATGAATAAATGTTCATAATACAATCTCGCAAACAATTTGTTCACTTTGAACGTGTGTTTGAAAAGATTTTAAGAGTTATTTATTCACTACTGGATCATGTTAAGTTGGTCTAGCAGATTCTTTGAACGTTAGACAAAATGATTCGCGCCATTTCTTCAGACTTTTCACGTAATTGGATCAAATCGTCCCAAAGCCAATTTTTTCCATCTATCCTTCAGGGGTTGATAAAATAATAATACGAAAAAAGAAAAAAAAAGAAATAGGGCTCAATAGAAAAGTATCACCTAACATCCTTCCTCCATAATTGCTGAAATTCTGTCTAAGCCATTATCTTTACCTTAGAACTGAAAATGTGAGTATATTAATGATTGTATTTGATATATATATATATATATATATATATATATATATATA
>NC_068995.1:35194177-35200482 GCF_001194135.2 Octopus bimaculoides | reverse complement strand
TATAATGTGTGTGTGTGTGTGTGTGTAAGATAATTTAACAAATATATATTGTTGGTTCAAATACAGTTCCAATCAGCCCAAATGTCAATATGTGTGTTTCTGTTGTTTGTATGTGTATTTTTACGCTTTTGTCTCCTAATTTGCATGAATTAGTGCATGTCAAAACTTTGAAGATGCAATATAATATAAACGTATCAAAAATACAAATTAATGAAGAAATTAGTTACTGTCAATGCATTGATGTCTTTTTTCCTAGAAATTTTTATTCTAGAAAACTAACATGAGCCTTCATCTAACTAAACGAAATATAATAAACGGAATCTCGAAATTAAAAAAAAAATGTCTATCATTAAACAAAAGTCTCTTTTACAACTATATTTAAACATAGAAAATGTAAATTTATTCACATAATCCAGATTGTATTTCCGCAGAATACAATTTCAATCAAAATAAATCCTCAGTCAAACTTATAAATTAAATACAATTACATTTGTTATTAACTTCAAATCATGGCGTCGATCATAGTTTGAAGGAGAACTTCAGTGTTCAAATATTTCCATACAACTCTATTAATTCCAAATAATTGTTTCTCGATATTTTAAATTTTCCCTGGTGCAACTGTACAATTTCTTCATGAAATAAGGATAGTCATCAAGTTATTAAATTGAAATATTAAATATTAACATTAACTTTGTGGCACAGCATCTAATAATTGTAATTTATTCTGAAGACAAGGCAATACATCACATATAATATTGTTTGCATTGGTAAAAGTCATCAGTCACCGCGGACAAAGGCATTAACGATTAGAGCATTTGAACAGTTAATTCACGTATTTTTCTCTTCCATACAAATTTCGGAATATTTTCATCTTATTATTACACCAACGAAACAAGTATTCATTGCATTTTAAATTCATTACTATTTGATGGAAGGATGAACGGTTATGGGAATCTAAATGACATAGTTCCGGAAATTGTTGCAGATACTTAGCTGGTGAAAACAAGATTAGCAGAGTAAATATGACAGTGTTTTACAAATTTCATCTACATTTGAGGATTTGGGATCCAAAAATTCGTCCTATCTGCTTTTCATCCTTGTAAAATGTTATTTATTTAAGTACGTAGAGTCTATTTGAATTTCCTGTTCTATTCTCTTGAGCCTCGTCAACCTATAACATTGACGTGCTAATTATCCAAAACAAACCAAAGGACATTAGTCGACATCCAAATATTGTCATCGAAGCCTCATTTTTGATGCCTTATTTTCAATATTACTATTACATAATTTAGACCTCATTCCAAAAACAGGCCCTTATCATTAGGCCTAAAAAACATTTTTTTAGCTCCACCAGATACTTAACACTCTATAAACTTATCTGAGACCCAAAATAGAGTATTCCTCTAAAGTCTGTGATGGTGCAGCTGTTGTTGAGCACACAAACATCCAAGATCACGCCCTGATTGATTGCTATAAATACTTGCAGGTGAGCAGCTGGTCTAAACGAACATGTCTCCTTTCTTATCTTTTTCTAGCACCACTGTAATTGCCTCTAATTCTCGGAGATGCCACATCCATGGCATTCCTGAATCACTCGTCTCATTTTCTGATATAGCATTTTTGAAATGCAAAAGACCCACACCTCGTACTTAACACTAGGCGTAATATTTCTTAGAATAACGGCACTCTCGAATATATTTCTTGCTCAGGCTTATCCTGACGAAACCTTGATGACATGAATCTCACCGGTCTAACATGGCTTGCAAAATTTCTCGTCTCGGCATCTTCCAGTATATAAAAAATTTCTCCACTTTACCTACACACAATGAATAATATATGGCTTATTCTGTTCGCAACCTAGTCCATAATAATGAATATTTGATATTATACGTATGAATATATTTTAGGCATATGCAATAGTTATGAAGATACGAACTCCATCTACTACATACGATAGCTTCCTGAGACTGTGTCGTAGAGAGGCAGATAAAGTAAATTACACTATAAGAGAAATAGATCCTGCTTTAAGTTGCCTCGGTTTTGCTAAAATAAATCAGAGAAATATCGCTATAAATGTACAGTTGGTGTATGGTTTCCAAGACATAAGAAAAGGTAACTCAGAAGACCTCCGCAATGATGGGGAGACAATTTAGAAAAACAGTTTAGGCGAAGGTAAGAAAGAATTGAGCAATCAAGAAATAATAGGAAGTGCTTTATGACCAGTGGTGTGTAGAAAGATCCGATACTCTGGTCGACACAGGTTATGCAGTCGATAGTCGTGATGTGTGTGTGTGTGGGGGGGCAGCATCTAAGAAAGAGATGGAAGACTTTCGCCATGAGACCTTGTTCTATGCCTGGAACTGTCAATTGGGAACTACACTGTACTATTTTAGCTATATACAAGAAAGTTTAGCCAAACTTACTATTCTCAATTTCCGATGAGTTTGACAACTGATATGTGACTCAGACAATGTTGATGTGATGGAGGGCGTAAACATTTGATCATTACGAACAGCGTAAACATTTGATTACTATGAACAAATTTGATAAACAAAGTTGTGGAACGTCATCTGTGTTTATAACAGAAGAGCCCCCTCATCTTCGCGCACTTTGTCACTTTAATGACGTTTTTATATGCTGCATTTAAGTTGTAAAATCGCGAATAAGCCACCCATATTATTTATAATTTTAACTTTAGAATTTTATGAAATCAGCGTGTGGTTTCAACGGAAATCTTATAAATCGACACGGCGAACTGAGTTTAACCCTAGTCGCGGTGAGAGCCGCTGATGAGAATTCAAATGCGAGATCATCACTGATCTCGCTATGCCCGCTGCTGTAGAGTGCTTGCCTCCCTTGTCAGTTATTAAGATAGTGATTTCTGTGGTTATTGAGTTGTTTTGATACCTATTTCTAGCAATATTTGTGCTGATTAGTGCCTTTGTCACTTTAGTGAAGTGTATATTTCTGCATATGTGTGTGTGTGTGTGTGTGTGTGTGTGTGTGTGTGTGTGTGAGTGTGTGTGTGTGTGTTTGTGTGCGTGCGCGCGCGCGCGTGAAGAATAAGAGAATGGAGATTTTGAAGTTAAGAGTTTATTAGCAGCTAAAATCGATCATTATCTCTTACAGCTGTTTCAGATAATCACGGTGAAATTAAAAAAATATTAAAATCTTATATCTGAGCTTCATCTCTTCAAATAGGGAAAGGATATACCCTTAGAAATATCTTGTAATGATTCAAACAATTAACACATAATATTTCTAAGGGTATATTCTTTCTCTATCTGAAAAGATTAAGCTCAGAAATATGATTTTAATATTTTTTTTAAATTCTACTGTGCTTAATTGAAACAGCTGCAAGATATAAAGATCGACTTTTGCTGATAATAAACTCTTATTAACATCAATATATCCATTTTCTTATTCTTCATTTACATGAATATAAATCATGGTTTATATATAAAACTATTATTTTAAGTATATTACCTTCCTCCAAAACATATTGGGTATTGTACTAGCATTTCCTTGGATGATACCATCCCTTTATGAGGCTATTATAACCTCTATTTCAACTATACATACATATATGTAGAGTAAAATAGTTAGTGGGTTGTTATGTAGATAGATGCATGTATGAGTGCGTGGGTAGGTGTGTTATGTATGTGTATATGCGCATGTATGCAAGCATATGGATATGAAAATAAACAGACCAACATACAGACAAGTACACATACGCAAATGGAGACTGAAACACATGACTATATATACACACACATTTTACTTCACACAATGACACATATAGAGGCATGTGTCCACATATATGGAGACGCACATCCATACATACAAACACGGTACATAGTTGCAAAACACACACACACACACTCAGACAAGCACACACAAGGAGACAGAGGTGCATACATATATAAACACACACACACACACACACACACACATAAAAAACACACAAACACAGACACGCAAGCACATGAATATGCAGAATACATACATACAGATGCACACACATACATACACATATGCATATGCATACACACACATATATACATACACTCACATGCAGATGTACATACATACATACATACATACATACATACGTACATACGTACATGCTTACATACATACATACATACATACATACGTACATGCATGCACAGGCACATCATACATGCGCACAAACAAACAAAAAGGAACGCAGTGTAAATAACGAACAGAGTGAAGACTATTGAAAAGGTTGCTAGACGCAACAAAAATTTTAGGAAAATAAAAATAAGAAATAAGTGGAAATTTTACCGGTGAGTGTGTTAAATTATAAGGTACAGAAAGAAAATGACTCTGGATGTTTCAAACATAACACTATTTTAAACATAGCACTAAAACTAAAATAGATGCATCCTAATCTTTCTAACAATTATCTCCATGGATTACCATTGAACTTTAAAAGCTCAAAGACAATATAATGTATTCATATGCTTATTATTTTTTTTTACTTATTATTTTTTTGTAAAAAAAAAATAATTTTCATTTTCCCCCTTCTTGAAAATTTGGCATGCAATGAAAGCCGGTTAGAGAAACCCTTTTAAGCCCTTCTTACACAGACCTATATTGAAATATGTTTTCAGTTTAGAATTCTGCCTTTTTATTATTATTAATATATTTTCTTTTCCTATTATCTCTCCACGTGCGGTTAACACAACCCCAACATTTACTGACTTATATATATATATATATATATTAGACAGAATGAGTTAACAAAGCCAAGAAGCCAAGGCTGTGAGAAGTTTCCAGGACATTTATAAGGAAATAGTCTTACAGCTGTTTCTGGGATATTATAGATATCCCTTCATCAGAGACGGTGTGAGAAGGTTAAATAGAGGAAATATTTGAGTTCGAATTATTATGGAAAAGGAGGAGATATAGTGGGAAATAAGAGAATGAAAGTAGAAATAAGATATATATTTTTATATAATCGATCCCGATGGGATGAAAGGCAAAGTCGACCTCGGCGGAATTTGAACTCAGAACGTAACTCAGACGAAATACTGCTAAGCATTTCGCCCGGCGTTCTACCGATTATTCCAGCTCGCCTCCCTAGCAGAAATAAGATATATAAAGATATTGTAGTTCCAGTTCCATTATTCGAGGAAAATGGTGTATAGAAGTGGTAAAAGAAGTTTCCTGCACATGGTATGTAAGTTCCAATAGCAGTTCATGTTTAGTCACTTCACAGTATGGAGCCGTGGATTTTGTGTTGCTCGTTCGAAAGGGTTTTGTGTTGTGAATGAAAATTTGAGAGTGTATTGATAGTATTTGTGGATAGATGGGGGAGGATAGATGGGTATGATTAGAATGATGAGATGGGTCAAATTGGAAATTTGTACGGAATTTTGTCAGTGAACAGGTCGCAGTCTCAAAGCAGTGAAAATATTTTGGCAAATTAAATTAAAATGTTGAAGTAAATCTAACGGTTTTTGTGTTTTTAAATGGTTTATAAACACCTTCTACACTGCAATTGTTTTTATTTCAGCACAGATCTGGTCACTTGCTATGCAAGTACATCTTCGTAATATTATGATATATTATTATAGATATTATTGTACAAATGGACTTCCATGGTCACTTTCTGTCCATGACTTACAAAACCTTCTAGTTTCTTTTGGTAGCTTCAGTCGTTTGACTGAGGCCGTGCTGGAGTACCGCCTTTAGTCGAGCAAATCAACCCCAGGACTTATTCTTTGTAAGCCTAGTACTTATTCTATTGGTTTCTTTTGCCGAACCGCTAAGTTACAGGGATGTAAACACACCAGCATCGGTTGTCAAGCGATGTTGGGCGGACAAACACAGACGCACAAACACACCCACACACCCACACACCCACACACATACACACAAACACAAACACATACACACACACACACATACATACATATATATATATATACACGACAAGCTTCTTTCAGTTTCCGTCTACCAAATCCACTCGCAAAGCTTTAGTCGGCCCGAAGATATAGGAGACACTTGTTCAAGGAGCCATGTAGTGGAACTGAGCCCGGAATCATTTGGTTGGTAAACAAGCTACTTACAACATAGCTACTACTGCGCCTATACATCACTCCTGCAACTATATGCCAAACTGTAAAAGTGTAAACAACGAATTTTAAAAAGTTGCTTATTAGCAGTTAGAACCTAAAGGCAAAATTAATACAGACCACAAAATTGACAGAGGCTATTGACTAGCACCTCTTTTGCTATATATATATATATATATATATATATATATATATATATAT
>NC_068995.1:35183936-35194167 GCF_001194135.2 Octopus bimaculoides | reverse complement strand
ATATATATATATATATATATATATATATAGCCTCTGTCAATTGTGACTTTTTTACTTCCTTACCTTTACTCCCTCCTATTATTTAGCGGTCATTCTAATACCAGTTTTGTCTTAATAACGGTCAACCACACAGTGATTTCCCTTTGTTTAACGGTTATTTTCATAGCAATTTTCAATGGCCAGATAACTGAAGAGATGGTGGCGTGGGTTTCCGCCCCGGCATCCGAAACTCGGAGCTTTATCATGGCTACCAAATAGTTGTCACGTATTTTTACATATATATATATATATATATATATATGCATTTAGCAAATTATTGCATATTAGCAAATATTGATGCAAAATGTGTTTACCCCATTAAAAAATTTTATAAGGCAGAGAGCTCAGAAAATATGCTTTGCAATATTTGTTCAGTCTCTTTAAATTCTGAGTTGAAATCAACTTCGTCATTCATCAGTTTGTCATCGATAAAATAAAGCAACAATCCAAATACTGCATTGTGGTTATCAACTAAAACCTAACCCTAAACATTTCTGGCACTGTGTCTATATAAGAAACAATAAAGGTTTCTATTTGAAAATTAAATAAAATATTTTATTTCCGCTTAGATGTATTATGGCCAATAATTTTGTAATCTCATATATAGTATAAATTCGTGCGTTTGTATGCATACATACATACATAGATTGATAGAGAGAGGTTCCTAGATAAATAGAAAGAGATACTCTTTCACATGTGTATTAGCTCCTATTTCTGTAAATGCTATTAACGATTTCACGCTTTCTTTTTCTATTCTTCTTGAGAATATAAACTGTAAAGTGATTGGGAATGTCTTGCAGCCTTTTTCCTTCTCTTCACAATTTAACACTCGATAACAAAAACAATGTAATTGAGAAGGCATTCTTTAGAATCCTTATATACCTAGCTTTATGATGAATAATGCTTCTTGTTTGTCTTTTACATAATTTCTATAGAATATTGGATTCTCTTGTAAGATATTATATATTTACAAGCAGTTTCCATTTTCATTGTCATCTAAATAAATCGGAGTTACAAATTACCGTATTTATTATGTGTTATATAACCAGTGAGTATTTGTTCAAGTCAGGATATGGAAATTATTATTGATTTCTTGCAGCAATCCCGTCTTAGAATTTCTGTAATATGCTCCATAATTAATTGTGTGGGTGGCTATCTTTAGATTCATTCCAAGATTCTTAATATGGTAACTTGCAATAAAGAACATTTCAAAAATCCAAATGTCAGACAGGATATATTTTGGTGAATGTATATTTAGTAGTACAATTATTTGAATATAAAATAAAACCAATATCTCATAGAATATGTTTTCAAGCCAAGATATTTAATAAATTTAAGATTATATTTTCATTAGAGCATTGTTGCACATTTTGGTGTGAACACTGAATTAACTGAACATAATCAGTAAAGTCAGTTGATGGGCAAAATTCGAATTTCAAACGTATAAAATGTAAATGCAGCTAACTCGTATTAGCTCTGAACTACTTACGTTTCAAGTTTTCTTGATTTGCACAATACTTCACCAGGCGCAAACGTGGATGTTTGGTAAGAAGATTGCTCCCCAACTACATGGTTCTGTGTTCAGTCCCACTGCGTGGCACCTTGGGCAAGTGTCTTCTACTATAGCTTTGGGTCAACCAAAACCTTGTGAGCGGATTTTATAGACGGAAACTGAAACCTGTCGAGTATATTAAACCCATCGTGTGTATACATATCTGTGTGTGTGTGTGTGTGTGTGTGTGTGTGTGTGTGTGTATGATTTTCAACTCGTGCATGCCTCTCAGCGCTTGACAACTGTGTGAGTATGGTTACGTCACCGTAACTTTGAAGTTCGGCAAAAAAATTGGATTAAGTAAGAGAGAGTAAATACCAGGCATAAAATATGTCCATTTTATTGCCTACATCCTTCAAGGCTATGCTCCAGCATGGTCACAAACTGATTATTGAAACAAATAAAATGATAAAATAATATATTTAAGTTATTATTCTTTTATATAGTTGAAAGTAACAGATTTTACGTTTGTGTTTTTTTTTGTGTGTGTTTGCAAGTGTGTGCATGTCCTCACAGTGTATAAAACATGTTAAAATAACTTTCTTTGTATCATAGTGAATCATAGATTAAATTCGAAAACACAGAATATACTTTTCAAACGGCTGAAACATCTCAGTAAACGATGTATTCCATAGCTTTCTGGCTAGTAGTATTAAAATCACTATTATTCATAACTATACACCAGACAGCCTACATACAAAACATCATTAACGGCATTGACCAACATTACGAACTAAATTGGTGAAAGAAAAATTTATTGGAAATTTTTTTGACATTAGAGACGAAGAAAATGAAAACCAAAGTTAAGTTGTTGAAGTCTAACAATGAAAGTAGTAGAATTATCTTCAGTTCATTTCAGTTCTTCGCAGCACACTTATGGAAGTTCTTAGCCACTATCTTGAGTTCTAGCTACGGTTAATTAATGGCCAGAAGGTAATTACAGTCATTTACATAAAATAAATATAGGACCAAAAAGTGAAACTGAGAAAAATCTCTAGTTTGGAATGGCTCATTTGACGAGACACTGATATTGATAGAAAAGATTAGTCGACAACAAATGACTTTGTAATGAAAGCAGAAAACTAAAGAAAAGAAAAGAATTTATTTTTGATATCGTAGCCATCAAATTTGCTGATATTGTTGTCATTACGCAGTTTGTCTATGGATTTATTTCGATTAATTTTGCCATCATTGAGTCGTTCCCCAACAAATATAATAATTAACTATTATTATAAATGACAACAATGAACGCGACTGTATTTGTATACTAACACATAATACTTATAAGTTTGAATGTGTGTGTATTTCTGCCTCTCTGCGTGTATTTCTATAAAAACACGTCTATCTACATAAAAACACGCACGCACACACGCGCGCACACGCACTTATACACACGCACAAATATAGATTGTGTATATTTGCTATATCTCTGGTTCCACAAGCACACCCACAGACTATCTATGAATGCTTTGTGTAAGCAATGCTATAGACATATCGTATTTAGAAGCATATCAGAAACAAACATATGCATATTATCATATGTCTGTCAGTGAATGCTTTGTATCTACTAATGTTCGTCTAATTTGTATTCCCCGAAGCCGCTAATATTAACGCCGCCTCAATTATAAAGAATATATCATTAGAAAGCCATAATTACTTGCTTTAAATACATAAACACACACAATGATACACACATACGCACACACACACACAAACACACACATATGCATAGAAATATGTGCGTATGTATGTCGGTACATGCGTATGCTAATACGCATGAGTTTGTGTGAAACATCGCAACATGTCTCTTCAAATTGTCATCAATTCTAGCGTTGAATATATCACATATTAATATTGTTTGATTTTTATCTTTGTTCACCCATTTTTCCCTGCTATATTTATCTCTGAGAATTGAGATTTTGCACCCCTTTTTTTTTCTTTTATACTTATTGAACATGTTATGACTATAAATCTCTTTAGCAATAAACTTTTCTGAACACAATGCATGTATTTCATGATTTTTTTCCTCCTTTATGCAGATTTCATTCTTTTTTTCTCGTATTATTGTGAATGAGTTACATGTAGCAATACTTTCAGCTTTAAATCTATTCTTTGAGTGTCTACCAGTCATAACTTCTATCTTTTCCACCTTTTTTTTAATCAGTTATAAGTAAATATATAACCACAGAAACGCAATACCCGACAAAAAATACACAACAGGAGGGTATTGTGTATTTATATGCGTGCGTTCGTGAACACTCACAAAGGTACACGCAAACACACACATGCACACACATACATGCGCGCGCGCATTTATATATTTGAACAGATGAAATTAGGGAAAAAGTAGAAAATAGATTATGAGAAATAGAAAGAGTGGAAATAGTGTAAATAAGATGAAGAAAAAAACAATGTACTTATGTACATACATATTCCTTTTATGCCTACATAAATATACCCTCTCCCATACTCCCATGAATTTATCTATCTTTCTACCTATATTTATTATTATTCTTTTCTTTGCTTTCTAATTCCTAGTATTTCAACTCTTTCTATTTCTCATACGCTAATACTTTTCCTCCTACTCTTCATCTCTATCTCTGTCTATTTCTCTTTCCCCAAATGTAAACTATTAGTATTAATTTTCATGCTACTTTCTATTAGAATTAATACTTCCGCCATAGCTACTCTCTTATAACTACATATTAACTCTCCCTATACACTTTTGTGATTCAAATTCCGAACAGAACTATGCTAAGCTGTCATTCAAATGTAATCATCTTGTCTTATATAGCAGGGAATACATTGTACAATGTGTCCTCAAGTTTTAAAGATAATGAGATGTATGATATTAGGTAAATATGAGATACTATTTCTATAAGTCTATATTCTATAACAATTTTTTACGATTTAGGAGGAGAGTGAAAAACTATCAGATCATCTCAGAAGTAATGTCCGTATTTTAAATAAAGGAAACAAGAGAACAAATCTTACATATCAATGAAAGTTAATTGTCAATATAGTTTCCATAATTACCTATGACATCTTTTCATCTACTCGTAAGCTTTTTAAGTTCATTAGTGAAAAACTCTTTGGGTTTAGAAGAAAAGAACTCTGAAAGGTCAGTTTTGATTTTCTCAGTTAATCCATCCAGATGATTCTTTCAACTAGAAGAATGGTGGAAGAGAATTGAGGCCGAAATCTGCATATGTCTGAAGAAAGAAAATGAGCTGCTGTTACTTTTGGAGTCCAGTGGTACGCGATCAACAGTGTAAGGCACAAAGATCGAGAAGTGTTGGGTAGAATAGACTACAACTGTCTGGCCTGAGTCTGCTCTGAGTGTCCATGATTTATGTACCATGTAGAATTTTATCTCATTAAGGCAACAATCTTTTCTCTTTATGTTTTGCGTACTTGTATAGTCGTTATGTGAGTCTTAGATGCAGCGGAAAAAGAGAGAAAACGAAAATACTTGGAGACAAGACAATGCCAAAAGAACATCCCTTCCTACAATTTGTTTCTGTATAGTTTTTTTCAAACATACAAGCAAATCTTTCAAGTTGTTATTCTTTCATTTAAATAATACTTTTCATTTATCTTTTTCCTCGTATTCGCAGCGATGCAAATGCCTACGTCACTACATGTCTGAGTGTGTATGTACATATAACTAGGCACAAACACACGCATTCATAAACACATCTATCTGCCTATTTATTTATCTATCAATATATGTGTGTGTGTGAGAGAGAGAGATAGAGAGAGAGAGAGAGAGAGAGAGTTTGTGAGTGTGTGTGTGTTTGCGTGCTCCTATGTGTGTGTGTGTATCTCACATTCCCTCTCACTATGTTATACTATATTATATTATATTGTAATGTATCATATTCTCATATTATATTTATATATTAAATTTCTTCTATCGTTTATTTTGTTTCAGACATACGGAGAGATGGGCGACATAGAGAAGAGAAAGGGTTGAGAAGGGGTGTACAGAAGATAATGAATATCGGAATAAATCTCGGTGTAGTTATACAATAGTTACTTCTCGCTTACAGAAGCGAGAAATGTTTATAATTACTCAAGATAATAAACGATATTTTCATACTTTTGATATGAGGGTTTTTGAAGTTTTTAAATCCTTATTGATACTTTTTCTCCCATATTTAAACTCTGGTAAGTTTTATATAATTCTTTCATTATGTACTTTCATCATATATATCGATTTATGTTTTCTATGAATCACTTTCAAATACTATGAACGAAATAGCTGTTAATGAATCTAAATAGCCGTCATTATAATGGTCGTAGACAGCATACATATTGCTGAAAATATAGTGTTAACCATAAAAATTACCAGTAGCGTTGTTAACATCACTTTGCTTATTTCATGATGAAATATATAAAATTGAAGAGGTTATTGCATCCATTGAAACTGTCAGTAAAGGATAGCGTAGCAAAATAATATTTCAGTAAACTTCGGAAAGTATAGAAAGGTTTGATCTGTCTGCATAGAAATACAACATAATCCATAATGCTTTCTCTCTTCTAATGCTAGGACCAATATCTCGATAATCAAAGAGCTCCGAAACTTGAACATTATGAAATGTACTGGCCTTCATAAGCAACATTCAAAATCAGGAGTGATTCTGATAAGATCTGTATTAAACGAAAGCATGGGGATAGAGGTATAAGTTCCGTCCAGGCAGCCGTTGAGTAACGCTTCATTTCGCTGAGACAACTCACATTGAACAGCAAAGAGAAGCGGGTAGCAAGTACATGTTATCTATACACAACAGCAAAAATAACATCATGGGATTGGGTGGCGAAGTCTTGAATAGATACTTCGGTTGTGCAACAGTAGCATGTGGATTAGGGGAGGCTGGATTACTTCATTTGAACTGGAACATGGAAAAAAGCACCCATCAGTTATCAGACGATACCTATGCGGAGCACATATTCCACAAACTCAAGAATAACAAAGACACTAACAGGTGTAGTATTTTGGAGTTGCGGTAGGTACTTCACATCTAACCTAGAAGTTATCACTTTCCTTTCCAGAAGAAGGATATAACTAACAGATACTTGATCTCATAGAGGAATAAAAGTGCTTCTAAGTCTCCTTTTTGTGATAGAAAATGGTAATTGTGCTGCATCAGTGTAGAATAAACCACCCATATTCTCACTAACTATTCAAAATGTTCAGAAAACACTACATTCTCATGCGACGTAATACTGTAGCTAATAAATATATTTACAATGCTATCTACAACAAGACTTGTTCCGATGATTATACCCAAAGCACTCCAGGACCAGAATGCTTCCAGTCCTTTAAATCCCAGAATGTTTCCAGTCCTTTAAATTTCAATATAAACAGAAATCTGTTCTAAGAGGGAGATTGTGTGAATGTCTAAAATTAGAGAAAAGGCAATAATTTATGGTAAACTGCTAAGGAAATTACATCTCATATGAAGATTATAGATTTTTACTTGAACTACAAATTTGCAAGAACGCCTATGCAACCTGAAGGCTCTTCAAAAAAGAGAACAAAGCCAACTGATTAGCATCTTTGTATCATAATGAATTAAAGGTAGGATAAAAATTGGTATTATCTACTCCAGCTTCTTAAAATCAATATATGCACGCAGTCCCTAGCGCGTGGGACACACACACACACACACATGCATCTATTACATAAATTCAAATTTATCCACAGATGCTCCTAGTTATATACGTACACGTGCACATTTCGTTATTCACAAATCCCAGAAACTCAAACTTAAAAGCATAGTGACGTTATAAGTAAGCTGAATTCCACGAAAACTAAATCTAAAGGGAAATACTTCATACATACGTACAAACAAAATCATCTCCGATTATATGTAAAAGCAACCCTTCCGACTGACTTGCGAAGATTCACGAATACGCTACAGCGAATAAATTATGTATCTACGATTATTAAGAAAACTGAAGAGATCTACTTGCGTATGAAACACTTTTTGACTGCTAGTTTGATAAATTACTTTTACGTTACTGTTATTTTGTATCAATACTATAATATACTAGATAATATATCTAGATTATTAACGGAAACTAAGTATAGGCAAAGTTAAAAAAAATAATCTAAGTGTTACAAGATCCAGTTTCACTCTAACCGCGTGGTCAATTTCAAGACAATCTTTCTTTTATCGATATGGAAGAAAAATTGTAAATATTGTTGTTGGCACTCCGTCGCTTACGACGTCGAAGGTTCCAGTTGATCCGATCAACGGAACAGCCTGCTCGTGAAATTAACGTGCAAGTGGCTGAGTACTCCACAGACACATGTACCCTTAACGTAGTTCTCGGGGATATTCAGCGTGACACAGTGTGACTCTTTCTTTCTTTCTGTTGTGTCTGTATTTCAGAGGGAGTACAGCAGGGTTCGCCACCATCTCCTGCCGGAGCCTCGTGGACCTTTAGGTGTTTTCGCTCAATAAATACTCACAACGCCCGGTCTGTGAATCGAAACGGCGATCCTATGACTGCGAGTCTGCTGCCCTAACCACTGGGCCATTGCGCCTCCACTGTAAATATTATCACGAAGTTAATATAGATAATAATATGATTTTACGATCTTTCTAAAATGCGACTTAGACGGAAAATAATGGAAGCGCTCTGAAAATTTAAACTTTAAGACCAAAACCTCTTATTTTGCATGAACATCTGTTACTCTGGAGGACTTGTCAAAACAATGCAGTTTTTCACTTCTATTGACCATTTTTTCGGACATGATCAATCCTATAATCATAGTTAGGACTTACTGCACATATCTTGAGTAATTATAGTTTATTGTCGTATACTTTACTGAAATGCACAATTACGCTTGATGTTCTGTATTAAAATCTGCATTATGTGACTAAGCCACTAATAACGACAATAATAATGCTTTCTTTCCATTGGACAAGGTTGTATTCATCATTGGAATAAGTCAGCGAACTAACGGAATCGTTAGCACGTAGGGCGAATTGTTAGCGACATCTCGTCCGTCTTTGCGTTCAAATTTCAAATTTGGATGAGGTTTTCTTTGCTTATCATACACGGGGTCGATAAATTAACTACCGGTTGAAGACAGGGATTGATGTAACTTACTTACCCTCACACACGAAATTCCTAGCCTTATGCCAAAATTTGAAACTAATAATTATCAATGGAATAACTGCATTTCACAAAGGCGTTAGTAGCTTATATAAAATATTTTCATTCTGAATCTATTTACTATTCCATTGTGCTCGGCACGATATCAACAAAACTATATGAACTTTTAGCTTAAATGTGTAATTTATCTTTCATAGGTAAACATACTTATGCATTGCGTGTATGTGTATTTTGTTGCTTTGCATTTAATCAGATGTGTTTGTGGTTTAATTATTTCATCAGAGATGTTTCACATCAAGAGCACACTTTGGGGAAATAAAGTTTTTTTTCGTTCTTTCAAATCAAGGAAAAATATTTCTATTTTGTTTAGTATGATTTATTTCCTTTTTGAGAAGAGAGGATACTGTAGAAATATCAACAAGTCATTTACATTCAGCGAATGTTTTATTCATTGTCTTGTTTTTGTGTTAATCAAATGCTGCTGTAAACAATTACTCTTTTTGCTTTTGTCTTTATTTTTATTAGAGCCTAACAAATTAAGTGTATGGTGTAAGTATATTTCGCATGACTATAACGGATTATATCTATACATAATTTATCAATATTTGGTGTAAATCTATAGTTCTGCATTTAATTAAACGGACAAAAAGAGATAATAGCTTATATTTAAATTTGTAAATATCAATTAATATAATATGTTATAACAATGTTTTCCTTAGGTCATATGTAAGAGTTTATATTTACAAACACGTATACACATACGCACACACATGCACAAGTACGCACACATTCACATACATACAGACATGCACACAGAGAAAACTACACACACATATATATGTCTATACTGTCACTTAGGCATAGAAATACTGATAACGTGTTGTTAGATTCCAATACACATATGCATCAGAATAAAGCGTTAGGCACGTACAGAGTGTTATATGAATTAACTGAATAACTAAGAAATAGGAACTGCATAATCTGTTTCGTTAATTTCATTAGTTTACTGTTTTTCTGCCATAAGAAGCAATACACCCTAAGCTGTATGTGTGTGTGTCTTCTGATAACTTCTTCAGAGCCTTTAAAACGAAGTGCATATTCATTTCGAACACTTCATTTCAACAGCTCTGAGAGCACAACTTTTAGCAGAAGCATCTATAACCTAACGAAGTAATGAAGTTGATTCCCTATTATTGTTTCCTTGTCATTGAATTAATTCACACTAACAGATGAATGTATATATATATATATATATATGTGTGTGTGTGTGTGTGTGTGTGTGTGGAAGGTTGAAAAGGAACACATGAGTTGATATATATGGAAAAAAAGTCAAGGTAGAAAATGCTAAAATAATTTTATAAAATACGTTTCAATACCGGTTTCAGTCATTGAGACCTTTTCAACTGTAAGTATGGAAAACAATTAAATTTTGGAAAAATTAAAAGAAAAGCTTTTTAAAAGAATATTTGCATAGTATTCAAATACAAGGGGCATTTTCCTTGTTTCTGC
>NC_068995.1:35175692-35181758 GCF_001194135.2 Octopus bimaculoides | reverse complement strand
ATGTATGTATATATATCTTAACTTAAACAAAAAAATGTATTAATCATTTGCGAATGATAAGCATAAAAATATGCATGTAATATTAGTATAATTTAATGTAGATAGACTTTAAAATATCATAAGTCTTAATAACAGATATGCTCTTACAATTTTATCCTGACCTTTCAGTATTGGCCAGTTTCCCAAATATTATTTATTACACATTTTCCATCCATTGCGAGTTAGGAGCTCATTACGTTATATCATCATAAATACCAAATCTTCTAAATGTCCGCGACTGGCAACAAATTAAAGCTGATAGTTGCGGCAACGTAAATTTGCAGATATTATCATATCTATTAATTTCTAGTCATCATTTCTCCTCGTGATTTTACAAGTGTATCAAGAATTACTGTACCTGAGATAACCAGTAATATCGAAGAGAGTACGGAAGGATACATCCACACACTTAAAGACAATAATATTAAATTTTGTGGCAAGATTATAATTGTTTTATCTCTCTAATTATACGTGAAATGGAATAGAAAATATTTAGAACTCTGGAAACAAGGTATTCTGAGATATTATTCCTTTAATGTTTGTCAATTAAATTTATTAATCTAGCACATTGAGGAAGTAAACGGTATTAGTTTTATTACCAAAATAAAATAAAACTGCGCGCTCGTATCGCTGTTTGTGGACGTGGCAGAGTTTTTTCAGATATGTATATTTCCATTGAATTACAAATTTTATGTTTCGTTTCTTATACTATTTGAAAACTGTTTCAAATCTAAACATCTGTAACGGAAAAAATGAGTGAAAGAGTGACATTTAACGTTTCGCTTTTTCAACTCGACGCAAAGAGAGAGAGAGAGAGAGAGAGAGAGAGAGAGAGAGAGAGAGAGAGAGAGAAAACTTTCCAAGTGCCAGATTCCATTCACAACCATAGTCATTTAGCTAGAATCAACTGCAGATATTACAGTAATCGAAAATAGTGATTTCTGATGCTTATTCATACAGTGAATGGACTTGCATCAATGCTGGCCAATCAAGCGAGAACACTAGGGGATAGCATATTTTTTTCAATATGATGTCTTGCAAACCGAATTCAAATAAAATGGAAAGAAAAGATTTTGATGAAATCGATATCGCTCTTGAAGTGTTATGATATTTCAGCATTGTAATATTCATTTAGTTTTGTTTTGCTTTATATTTATTTGTTTTCGCTACGCATATTAATATCTATAGATATCTGATACTTACAGAATTTTAGATTCATATGTTAGCATGATATTTATAGAATCGTTTAATGGAATTTTTATTTGTTTATACATCCATGCTCTCCCACTCTCTTGACATCTTTGGAGAGATGCATATATCCGTGTATGTATGTATGTATGTATGTATGTATGTATGTATGTATGTATGCATGTATGTATTATGTATGTATGTATGTATGTATGTATGTATGTATGTATGTATGTACGAATGTATGGGGAAGAGACAAAGCTCTTTGCAACTTATATTTGAAAACTCGAAAAGTTATGTCTTCGTTGTAACGCAAATATGTACACACACACAAACATGCGCACATTCACACACGCACGCAGAGATACTTATAATACATATGAATACGCAAATATTTATTGTATATATGAGTATACACATATACATTTTTTGTTTACATATATTTTTTTATGCAAGCGTGGCCGTGTGGTAAGAAGTTTGCTTCCAAACCACATGGTTGCGGGTTCACCTTGCACAAATGTATTCTACCATAGCCTCGGGCCGAACAAGGCCTTGTGAGTGGATGTGGTAGACGGAAACTGAAAGAAATCTGTCGTATATACATACATATATATATATATATATATATATATATAATAAGTATTAAGGTTGCAAAGAATAAGTCCTGGGATCGATTTGTTCGACTAAAGGCGGTGCTCCAGTATAGCCGCAGTCAAATGACTGATACAAGTAATAGCATAAAATAATAAAATAATATATAATATATGAATATGTCTATATACATTTAAGTATATACATGCATAGATACACACACACACACGCATACACACACATGTACACACACATATGCATATACATATATTAACACACATACACCCCGCCCATATATATATATATAGATAGATAGGTAGATAGATACGTACACAGCTGCATACATAGATGCATACATACATACATTACATATATTAAATACATACATACATACATACATACATACGTGCATGCATACATACATACATACAATACATACATACACACATACATACATACATACATACATATATACATGCATACATATAGTTGTATATACATATATATATATACATACCAATTCGTGTTCAGCAGGTAATCGCTGACATTTTTTTTTTTTGCATTCAAGGAGTTTTCTAATACAATATATTACACGCTTTATTTATGATTTTATCCCCTTTGGGAAGTTCCGATAAATTATTTATTTCACTTCTCCAATCTTCTTCATAATGTAAATGGATTTTGTTGCTTGTAAGAATGACACTTCTAGTCGGAAGTAAGATACATCGAAAGTTATTCTAGTTTAATAGTTTTGACGTCTGTGATGGTCACAGAAGCTATCAGTTCAATTCTTGCTTTTAGATTTCGAACTTTCTTTGGCATTGAAGTGGGAATTTCTTTTAACACAACATATTACATGCAATGATCTGTAACTATATTCACTTGGACAGTGGAGGTTGTTAGTGTTTTACACTTAAAAATTTCTGGCCATTTAGAGAAAATGTCAACTACCACTAAGCAGTATGAACCATTTAAGGGACCAGCGAAATCACTGTGTAATTTCGACCGGGGAACATCTACTTTTGACCAAGTTTCACTTTTTATCGGCTGTAACTTTGCCGCTAGAGCACATCCTCTACAGCCTTTCATTACATTTTCGATTTCTTTGTCCATTTTTGGCCAGTACTCGGAGCTACGCCGTAGAGCTTTCGTCCTCGAAATACCAGGATGTCCAGCATGAAATGTCCAACATAAAATGTCCAACATGAAATTGCCTCAGCATTTTCTTTTGTAGTGTTTCGGGTGTCACTAGATTTTGTGCATACATTAGTACGCCATCACAAATTGAGTATAGGTTCATGTCTTGGTTTCGTTTCGCACAAATCCTGTTCCTATTTACTTTTCCTGACCACAGTGCTCTTTTCACTTCTGTTATGAACTTGTCCTTTACTGTATTTCGCTTTATGTCTTCTAGGGTTACCGGTAATTTGCGTACCACATTCCAAATTACATTTTTTAAATTTCTCCTTCTGGTCTTAAAGTTGCGGTTACTGTTTCTTCGAATGGCTCACAGTGTTTCGGTATCAGTAGGAAATCAAGTTGTTTATTGGAAGCATCCACCCCACTCCCGGGCAATCTATCTCTCGTGTTTTGGCAAGGTATCAAATAACCAAGACATTGCAGTATATGGCGCTTTATGGGATGGTTGGAACCTTTCTGACAACGGAGTAACGTCCAGTTCGGGGGCTGATATTGCTCTTAATGCCAAAGTTTGGTACTGACCCTTCAGAGATATAACATATGTATATCACTGAATATCTCTCTCGTCTTCGTTCCAGTGAGTAGACTGGTAGCTCTTTCAACCTCTCTCAATAGTTTAGCTGTTCCATCAATGCAATCTTCCAAGAGGGGTGACCACAGTTGAGAGCAGTAGTCCAGGCGTCTGAGGACAAATGTTCTCTATAGAACTACAATAGTTTCCTGGTTCCTTATTCTGAAAGTTCTCAGAATACATCCAGTCATTCGTCATCTTGATGATATGCACGTGAAATGAGGCGTCGTTGCTCGTTTCAATCTCTGATCATGCACTGTACTTAACTCGGGGTTTGCTGCTCCTTGTATCTTTGTTGCAGCACGTTAGCACAAACTGTCTGATAGTGGAGGGCTTGGAATTTTCCGGCATTAAATTGTTTGTTGTTTTCTTCACCCCAAATATAAATGGTTTTCCCTTTGAAGATTAACATCGAGAGGTTACTTGACTGCTTCTACTACTTTTGTTTTGTCGACATAGCTAGGAAGTGTATTTGTATGTGGTAACTGATAACATGTTCAAAAGAACCTTCATAAACAGCTGCAGCCCCGAGGTAGTTCCCTGAATCATTCCACACTCTATTACTCTCTCTTTAGAAAGGGTCCCATTGGCTGGTAGAGCCTGGCTTCTGCCTTTCAAGAAGTCATGTAACGACACTCTGTAGCTTGTGGCATATCATTCCATGATCAAACTTATCAAAGGCCATGGCAAAATCGAGGTATATCACATCCTGACAATGCGTTTCATGACCTTGCTGACATGTGAGGTTAGAGAGATATTTATTACTATGGCTGCGTTCGAACCCGGACCGCAGCAACAAAGTCCAACGCCACTCTACTCGGTCCACCATCAGTGCCTCTAGGTCCTGAATACATTCCATCCCAGAGACTGCACTCAAGCTGTAGATGTAAGTGTGACAACGTTTTTCTCTTACTTTATCATCATGAACTGGGCTCTATAAGGACCCACTAAGAGAGATAGGCCTATAATTGTTAGATTCCACTCTGCTATTTTCTTTATGCATCGGGTACATTATGTGTTTCGTTAAGTTTCTGGAATATCTTTTTTCTTCTGGCAAGGTACGACATCACTTGCCAGACTGGCCACAACGCTTTTTCAACTTGTGCCTCCGACACCACTATTTTTCTTGTTGCCATCGCGTATGTTCTCTACACAATCGTTCTTTCTTCCTTAACCTTCAACACTTCTTTCGGGTGGGGAACACTTTCACGTCGTTCCCCTCCCTTTCAAATATTTCTTTAAACTTGCTCAGCTCTTCCAGACTTATATCCTCCATTTTACCCTTTGCCGCTGCAGCATAATTCCGCGTTTCCACCACTGTGTCAATCTTCTTTAAACATTTCACCAATTCTTCCTCAGACGACATAAAGTTTGAAGAAGAACTCAAATTTTCGTAATTCATTATGCAATACCCTTCCATTAAACAAAAAACGTCGCACCGCCAAGACGCTATACGGAAGCAAGCTTCTTACCACACGGCCGCGGATGCTGACTTCTTATTCCTTCCATTCTTAAAATGTCGACAATAAGAAATAGCTCTAATAAAATTGTATATTCAACGGCTTACAATGGACTAAAAGTTATCAGATTTTCGTGTCGATAATTTGTATTGGAAAAGACATAATTCAGTATGTAATCTGGTTTCTATTCCATGCTCATATGGCACTTTATAACATTCATATAGCCGAGAAAGAAATGAATGTTTCGAAAATACTTAAGTTTGAGATTTCAAACTATATTAAGAATTTTTTAAGAGTACCCTTGACAACAATCTTATACAACCATCAAGTAAAACATTATAATCCGAGAAAACATTCTTTACGACGTATCTACTTAAAACTGACGTTGACGTCCACTTGCACATATTTCTGGACGTCCAGTGTTTTACAGTGAGTTGACGATCAACTGGAAAAGGCTTTACTTTAGCTTAAGTCCCCAATTTCATGGTCCACTGATTAATACATTAGCCACACTGATTTTCCTATCTCATCCAATCCATATAAATTACCAAAGAGGTTTCGAAGGAATGTGTGTGTGTGCGTGTGTGCGTGCGTGTGTGTGTGTGTGTGTGCGTATACATACATGTATACAAATATGTCTATACATACATTCATATATGTATGTATATATACATATGTGTGTGTGTGTGTGTGATTCTATCTATCGATCTATCCTGTCTATCTGGATATATACACAGACATACATGTGTGTATACGTGTGCGTGCGTGTGTGTATATGCATGTGTGTGCATGCTCGTGTATGTGTATCTGTCTATAAGTATGTATGCGTGTATGTATGTATGTATGTATGTATGTATGTATTATGTATGTAAGTATATATGTACATATAGCTGACAGATAATATCAATCACAAATGCTTCAAAACTTACCGTTAATGTTGAAGTGTTTTGTTTCATTTCGTTGTATTGCATTACTAAATCCTCTCTCTCTCTCTCTCTCTCTCTCTCTCTCTCTCTC
>NC_068995.1:35172604-35173154 GCF_001194135.2 Octopus bimaculoides | reverse complement strand
TATTTTATTTATTTACTTATTTATTAATTTATTTATTAATTTATTTATCTATTAATTTACTTATTAATTTTTCAATTTATTATCTATTATCCCCTATATGTCGACTATATTCATTCCCCTAGAGGGTTCACATGTCTATTATTTCATTTTACATTATAATTGTTAGGTCTCTTTACTTTGCTAAGAGAGATCACAGTTCAGCCATCAAACCTCCTAGGAATCATTACAAGCCCCTTTACTAAAAAAATTTATTAATATTTTGATATTTTATCAGTCTTTGCTATTACCATTTTTTTCCATGGTTTTTATATAAAAAAAACTTGACCCTCTATTTATTTTGTTCTCAGTTCTTACTTTTATTTCATATCTACCCTTATTTGGTAGAGTCACTTATTTACATTTTATTTGGAGATCAAACAATTAATTGTGTTGTACTATACTATATTACCCGTTCCTTTCTTTACCCGTGTATATGCACCTATATACATACATACACATACATACATATACATACATATATATATATATATATATATATATATATATACAC
>NC_068995.1:35161446-35171628 GCF_001194135.2 Octopus bimaculoides | reverse complement strand
GCATATAAGTGTGTGTATGTGTGTATATATGTGTATCTGAACGGAGATAAGGATACGCATATATGTATAGGTGTGTGTGTGTGTATGTATATATATGTGTATATATGTATATATATATATATATATGCATGTATATATTAACATGTCACCCACCAAAATGGTGTCCAAAATACTTTCTATGTCCTACGAGACAGCCTGGATAATAATCTCTAGCCCTTGCCCTAGCCAGTTTTGTATTTGTGTTCTTGATGCTTGGATGATTGTTATCCTCTCCTCTAAGCCTAATGTTACCGCCACTACCATCCAGACAACAGCCACCTCTGGTGGAATTTCTTCGACTCTTACTCTGGAATTTCGCCTTCGAAGGTATGATGGTACAAGAATCACATCATCCGTCTTCGGTGATGTCACGGTGTGTTGCCTGGCCTTTTCCTCTGTTTGAAACTACACTTTCACCAAAGTATGTCTGTTACTGCTGGCCAGGTACGTAATTTCCGGTGAGATAGTTCCTGAGCACTTTTCGATTTGGACCTTTGTTGCCACATCTATTTTTTTCTATAAACGTTTTAAATAATATTGTTTTCTTCAATGTATCCTGAGTAACTATTCCCGTAGGGGTCAGCTCAACTGCGCCCCCTCCTTTTTCAACAGGTCCTTGAACGTCTTTAAATCCTGTATTTCAAATTTTAACTCCTTTTTCGAAGCTCCAGCCGCAGCCGCAAGACTTTTGATATCCTTCTTGTTGTTAATATCCATTATGCTTTTACCGCTTGACAACTCCTCCTTTATGTTATCCAAGAATTCCATCAATTCACTCTCTAACGAATCTACTTTAGAATGACTTAACCTTTTACAACCAGTATTCATGTTATACAAAAAGCGCTTCCACTATCGAATAAAGGGAAAATGATAACAAAACCGCCGCAAAGCAGTAAAACAAAGGTGTATTAAACACACACAGTAACAATGTTCAACAACTATAAGCAAGCAAGTGACTCTGACCGTAATTCACGACTCTAACTCTTGACAACTAATTTCGAATTCCAGGAACGCGATTCTAGTTGATTTTGATACCCGTAACATCCACGCGATGCACGTGCATTTCGGTTTTAATGATAATTGTTTGCGACTGCCAACAACAGCATTCAATGCATCTGCGTTTTGGCATCTCACTTCAGGGAAAGTTGAAAGGTTACCTATAATTTGGGTCTCAACTTTAAACCAGCATGCCTTGGAATATTTACACTTAAATCCTTGAAACAAATTTTCAGAATTTACCATATAAAAATGACATTTGAAAACATCGCATTTCTTTTGCGGTTCAGTACAAATACAGTGATTATAAAATGATGGTAGTTGGTTAGCCTCAGGTTAGACTTAACTGAACAAATCGTTGATCAAAGATATTTTAGCCGGCCGGTTTAATCGAACTCAGTATATGAATATGTATATACATGAGTGTGCACGTGTGTGTGTGTGTGCGTGTGTGCGTGTGTTTGTGTATCTGTATACGTGCGTGCGTGTGTGTCTGTGTACGTGTGTCTGTGTGCGTTCGTGTGTCCGTGTGCATGTGTGTATGTGTGTGACGCAAGGATGTTATTGAAGTGAAATTTAATTGTTTGATGTAGCACCTTTGAGCGAATATACAGATACACCCTCGCTGACTAATATCTCACAACGTCCGGTTGCTGTCCACTCCAAATATCTGGTCAAGCAAACAATCCTTTTGTCTCTTTTTACTTTCTATTGGAACACTAAAGTTTGCTCTTCATAATAAATTCCTTCGATATTTCACTAACTCGTCTTTTTGATTTATTGCTTCCGTAACATATACTTATTAGTTTTATTCGTTTACTGGTTTCACTCATTGAAATTTAGCCTTGTTGGTGTACTCCATTCCTAGATTTTAACTCATGTATTTATTTTATCGTGAGTTAAGAATTTCTCCATTTGACAGAACTGACAATTACTCGAAAGCCTTCATGTGCAAACTAGAAATTTGAAACAAAAACGTCAATATTAGAAATTTTGCAATATTTGAGAAAATGTCATCAATTATCGCTGCAGGTAATGAAGACCAAATGTTTCTGAAATTTGCAGAAAATGGAATTATGCAGCATTTGACAGTACTGAAGAATGAATTATTTTCCAGAAGTTTCTTGTGAGTAGTTGGATATCGTGCAAAATCCATTCATATTGTCAGTTCCAACAGCTCCTGATGACTGTCAAGATAATTCTTGAGTTACAGCCTGATTCGGGAGCCATTCATGTTCGATTCCTATCCCAACATAGCACAAAGTGCCACCTGTGCAATACTTCAACCTAAAAATCAATATTTTCAACTTTGTCAGTTGAGTTTGTGCTGATGTTCTCCGTAGTCTAGTCTGAAGACTGTGACCATTATGTTGTTATAAATATTTTGCTATCGTGAGGACAGCAACGAATTATTTCCTTTTTGTTTTTTATTGTACTTATGCGCGGGTGACATCTGCTATAGGGAGTAACTCTTCTTTCTTTCCTAGAAAGATTATAACTTTAATAGCACTTTCTGTTGTGCTCTTTATTATCAAGTCACCTTCCGCATGAAAAAGATTATGCACTACTAGCCAATTCATATATTTACACGCATGAATGCATGAATACATGCTCAACCACCCAACACACACACGCGTGCGCGCAGACAGACAGACGGACATACAGATAGACAGACAGACTAATAGATAGATAGATAGATAGATAGATAGATAGATATATAGATAGATAGATAGATAGATAGATAGACAGATAGATTCATTTATTTGTATGTGTGCGTGTGTAAAAAAAAAGGAAAAAAAAATTTGCAAAGTGAACTTATTACTATACTTGCGACCTTTGAACAGATATGGCGTTTTTGGGGGTTTTTTAATATAATTAGTAAAATAAAATTGCTTTACAAGATATCTTGTGAAGATATTCACTTGCCAACATTTGTATCATTGTCAGATTTACACTACGTATGCCACAGCAGGCCATGGTTATGTGAATCTATCGACGATGCAGCATTGAATCGCTATACATTTTCATAGTAATCATACTATATCCTTACCTGATGTGGACTCTATATTTACCATATCAAATTATGGTGATATGAATTTATCGATGCTACAATAACGAATTAACTGCAACCAAGCCAATAACAGCTTCACTACAATCAAATCATACATAAACAAGTATATAAGGCAAAACTATGAGTATACACATGGTTATGGTGTGGCTCGATATAACAAAGCTTATTTGCAATCAAACTGTATTATTGGGTGAATCATCTAAGTCAGGTGATTCTCCTGGACCAGTGTAACTTTACCACAGCAGAAGCCTCGTTGGAACGATGAGGCATGGATATGTGGCCTGGATTTTAGTCACATTGCTCTTCCGCTAGTCGAAATATCTCATCTACGTTCACCATGATCACATATCATAGCAGTATTTCAGTAACTGAATTGATTGATCTTGGCCACTGACAGTTTGTTGTCTCTTCATTCGCTCAATTTGCCGGAGTATTTTACATCCATCCACCATCCTGCACACCAAATTTTAACGTACCCTGATTCGGGTTGTTATATGCTCCTGCCATAACTGGGGGCCTGACAAGTGGTATTGATCCGGGTCAGAGTAGACCTGGGAACAATAGTGGTTAAGAGGTGGTATTGCAACCTTCAATACCCCGGAACAAATGTATATATAATAAATTATACAGTAGATCTAACTGTATGAATTATAAATGATTCAGTAGTATTTAACACCTTGATTGTGAAGTATTAACTTAGCGATTCGACAGACTTAACGAAATTAATCCCAACAGAGATTATATAGAACGTTCTGTCAACACTAGTTGTATATTTCGCTGACAAATGGAAACGGTATTTAGCTGAAGCACAGCAGAATACAGTTCTTTAGTTTCAAGTTAGTTCTGAACTAGTTAAAACTGTAAGCAACGACGGCCCACTCATGACCTTACATTACTATATGTAGAGTCAAACTTTGAAGATGGCAGGATACGTTTTAGAGGAAATGTGGCTTCTATTTCTAACAACTTGAGAAACCATTTAGAGACTACTCTGTTGTCGGTTTATATAAAAACTACCTCTTTCGTTTGCTGATGTCTGCTGGATTTTCCACGTATATTCTTTAAAAATAAAGTTCCCGTACTGACTACGATTATGTAAGGCAAACTATAAGTTTTTCTGTATTTAACTTGATTAGCTGGCTTTGAACATCATGTTCACGATATATTGGTTTCAAATTTTGTCACAAAGCCACCAGGTTTGGGGGAAGGGCTAAGTCAATTGCATCGACCCCAGTGTTTAACTGGTACATATTTTATCGACTCGAAATGATGAAAGGCAAAGTCGACCTCGGCGAAATTTGAACCTCAGAACGTGCAAACGGATGAAATGCAGCTAAGTATTTTGTTAGGTGTGCTAACGATTCTGCCAGCTCGCCGCCATGTTTGCAATATATTAACGACTATGAACTATATGGAAAAAATGTAGTATAAATGAGGAAGAATGTGCGTCTGACAATTAAATAATATTATGACCCAAGCTTAGATCCATGCTCCTCATTTACTAGACTCTTTATTTTATTTTAGATTAAAATACAAACAGCAATAGGTCTATTTTCATCTAAACATTCTAGTGTGAGGGAGGTAATTACAAATTTTAAAGTTATCTCCCGTGGATTTTTCTCTCTTTTTTTCTTGTGATTTTGCAATACTTACTACATTCCTTCTATTTATTTAGCGTTATTTTGAAATGACTGCAACAAGTTGCATTAGTTATTGCAAATATCTTTGAAACTGAATTCGAGAACTCTGATGTTTACCGAAGGTTCTCTCTTACAGCTCATGATATATTTTAGACAAACTTTTCTGTTAATGTCCTTCAACAAATAACAATTCAAATTATTTAGAGCGGCGAGCACACTGGGCATAATGCTTAGAGGTATTTCGACTGATTTTACGTTCTGAGTTCAAATGTCACCACGGTTAACTTGAGCCCCTAGACTGTTGGGTCCTTAAGCAATTGCCCAGATAACCCAGGCCTTAGATGGTACTGCTTATTATTGTATAATTAGTTTTAATAGCATGAATAAAGTGGGATTATAAATTATAAACTTACATCAGAAGATGAAAAAATATATTTGTATTAAAAAGGTGATGCAGAAATCTAAACAGTATGAAACTAAGAAATTATTAAGAAAACACTAATTTTGAATGTGCTTTAATTTAAGAAATAATCCGTGATTATATATGACAGGCAACTGATCTGATATTTAAATAGAAAAAAAAAAAACATCGTTAGAATATAGCCATTGAATTTATTTATATTACTCTTTAATATAGATTTATATACTTTTTAAATTTGTTTTATTTACTGTGACTTCTTCCTCTCCTATCTTTTCCATTTTCTTGTTAACATTAAGGATGACCAATTTTATAAATTTAGATCCATCACTGCAATTGATATGAAACAAAGAAAATATATTATTTTAATGAACATACCAAATTAATTTTATCTCATATCAGTCTCCCATACATTTTATATACAAAGATAAAATTTTGTATATGAACTTGGACTTGAAGAATTGATGTAGCCACGATGTTCTGGTGATCTGATGAGCTAGCTTTCTTTGTCTTCAGTGATTTGTAAATATATGCTCAACATGTATACTAGTTCAGATATGTAAAGAAAATTTATTAAGCACTAAAATTATTATTACATGATGAAGGCTGCGAAACGGCCGTAGTCCTAAGTATCGTAAGTGGTTAAATAAAAATATTTACCTTTCAAGTCTCCTGACTTTTTTTATGGTTTGTATACTTTTTATGAAATAAATTCTATGCAGCGGCATAGAATTCTGCATTATACTCTACTGTATTGGATTTCTATGTACTCTGCCAGTCAAATCTGCCAGAAGAGCTTTCTGTGATAGACACACGATTCTAAGGATCCATATATTAAGCAACAAGCGTGTGTGTGTGTGTGTGTGTGTGTGTGTGTGTGTGTGTGTGTGTGTGTGTGTGTGTGTGTGTGTGTGTGTGTGGTGTGTATAAGCATGTATATTTGTGAAAGTGCGTGGCTTAGTGGTTAGGGTACTCGTCTCACGATCGTATGGTCGTGAGTTCAGTTTCCGGTGATTTGTTGTGTCCTTCAGCATGACACTTTATTTCACGTTACTCCAGTTCACTCAGCAGGCTAAATCGAGTAGTACCTGTATTTCAAAGGGCCAGAATTGTCATACACACTGAATCTCGCTCAGGACTGTGTTAAAGGTAAACGTATTTGTAGAGTGCTCCGCCACTTGCACGTTAATTTCATGTGCAGGTTGTTCCGTTGGTCGGATCAACTGGAACCCTCGTTGTCATAACGGAGTGCCAGTTTACGTATATGTTTGAGTGTGTAAGAGCTACATAGATATAGATATGTACTTGCTTACATGTGTGTATAATACACGCACACACACACACACACACACACACACACACACAGAGTTCCATCCTTCCATACATACACACATGGTCTGGGCTGTCTCCATGTGGAGCCAGAAACGGGTGACCATGTACCCCCTACTCTCCCGGGCTATGGTTGGTATGTCACTGACTAAAGCGACACATCCCTTTGAGCATGTCTCCTTGTGAAGGGTGCGATGTATTCCCAGTAGATCTAAAAACAACATCTGACTCCCTCCATCAACTGGTAATTCTCCAACAGCGGAAGAAGCGGAAGAAGAGCCTCTCATATTGTCATGGCTACATGTGCTCAACGATTTATGTCGGCGGATGAAGGAAATGTCAGGTAGAAGGCGCGATTAAACCTTAACTTAGAACCTGCAGTAGTCCGTTGGAGTTTCGTTTCCAGTTCCCGCGAGTTTCATGCCTTATGTGCAGCAGAGGAGGGTCTTGAAATCACAGCCCGCGGGTCACCCCTTGTAAGTCTTCATCTACCTCAATCAAACCCACGCAATCAGTTTCCTTCCTTTGTACGACTTTATATTTTCTGTTTCTACTGCTCGTCTTGCTTTCCTGCTTCTTCGTTCTATGCTTTAACCATAGAAACTGACAGACCCGAAAGCCGAACTGACCACGTCTCTAAAGAACTCGCCAGGCTCAACATCGACATTGCTGCACGAATGTCAAATGAAGATCCGTATCGGCTCACTCAACTTTCGGTAAACTAACAAAATGTGTATTCAAAAACAAATACTTGACTTTGAAAACGAAAAGTATGGTCTACCAAGCTGTTGTCATTTCCATGCTCTTATATGGTTCTGAAATGGACTTTGTATCGTCGTGATATCAAAAACTTCGAAAGCTTTCATCAATTGAAGTTTTGCTCTCTCTTGAACATCAAGTGTTTTGACTATGTCTCCAATAAGTCCGTCATGAAAAGAGCGAATATCCAGAGCATCGAATCCATAATCGTCAAATATCGTCTTCGATGAGTCAGACATGCTACCAAAATGAACGATGTACGACTTGCTCGTCAAATCCTCTTCAGTGAGCTGGCAACTGGGAAAAGACAAAGAGAGGTCCCTCTTCGATGCTAAAAAGATCACCTGAAGTCAACTCGGAAGCAGACTAGCTTTGATAACCTGGCTTGTGAGACGACTGTAACCAACCGTCCTGGCTACCAACAACGCATAAACAATTACATGATATTGGTTAAAAGAGAAAATTTATTAGAAAAGAGACTACAGCAATAAGAGGTCAGATAGTAGCAACCTCTAGGAGGCGAAGACATTCCAGTTAGATCTCTGTTTGGCTCTTGAGGGACCACAAATGTCTGGATTGAGTCATCAGTTGGGTTAATTTTTCCTGGTTATGCCAATTGTTTCGTAGTTACTGTGGTTTCGCGAACGTCTAGGTAACGAACGCGACAGTATTGGGGTTATCTTCGATTAAATCAGCTTGGTCAACCTTCTTTACCTTCACCCTTCTGTCTTATATCTAACTTCTGTCGTACACGATTATATATATTGTATACTCTTGTTTATGTCTTATTTAAATCATAGTGGTATCCCGTTCCTAATGTGTAACATCTTATTATACAAATGTAACTATTAGTCATCAGTAAAACTACCTGCTAATTAACACCCAAGCAATACGGTTCTCTTTCTTTTATTGATAAATCGATATGCATATAAATGTGTGTGTGTGTGCGAGCGCGTGTATTCTCTAACAATAGTTGTGAATACAGTTTTGTAACAATAGCGATTACGCAGCATCACTGTTTTTCACACATATTCTTTTCATAAAACCAAGTATTTGCCAGACAATTAACCGAAAAGGCGACGAAATGTTATTTCCTTTTCGTATGCTGAATAAGCTGTTTTCTATATAGGTATAATTTTTGAGTAAATATACGTTTAAACTAGTTCCATTCTGTATTCTTCCGCATACAACAACGGCATCATTTCCAACACATTCATAGCTTTTCTTTCAATTTCATGTCTATTCATGTTCTTCCTCTTCGTCTTCATTCCCACCAAATTTTTATTTTGCTTTGCACTGTTTCTGAGAGCATCCATTACATGACTGAAATTATTTTGTTATCAATTGTTAGCGCCAACTCAATAAATAGAAAAATTCTCTTATTTTAACAGCATGGAGACCTTTATTTAAATCATGGTTGATTCATATTTTGGAACATTCTCATTTTATAAGCATATATGTATATAAGTCTATATACATATATATGGTTGCTGCTGGATGTAGACGAATGCGTTTTCCTGAAAACCTCGGTTTCCATTGAAGAGGGCCTGAAAGTATTCAGAGTAGCAGTTGAGGATAGATGCTGTGTCTGTGAGAAGCGCCTGACCATCTGAGCTGCGGAGGGGACTCTGGACTTGATGTGTTTGACGGTAAGCTACCTTGAAAGCTTCGTAGACACTTCTGTAGTCGTCAGAGTCAGCGCACAGCTGGGTTCTCCGTGCGAGGTTAGTTCACCACACCTTCTGTGAACTTCACAGAGTTTGCGCTGCAGATAGCTGCAGGGTTGGCAAAAGGCCGCTTTCTTCTCTGGGCAGGACGGTTGTGCCAAGTGTGTTTGGTGGGCCGACCTCTTCTTTAATAATTCCTAGATCAGTACATCGTTTTCGTCAAACTAGTCCTTGTTCTTTTTCTTCGTAAACACATGAAATTCTGCAGAGGTCTGTAGGATGGCGGTTTTCAGTTGTTCCCATAGGATTTCTGGAGAGGGATTGATGTACTGTGTCATCAATTAATCATCTCATTCTTCTGCGTTCCACTCCACTCAAATTACCAGTTATAGCTACAGTTAATACTGTGCGGATTGGCGTCCTATTCGACCTACCGGCCACTTAAACCCTCGAAAAACAGGAGAACGCTGTGGTCAAGTGGTCATGTGAGCCAGTAAGGTTGCAGAAGAAAAGAAGAAGAATGAAGGGAAAAAAGAATGAAAGAATGAAAGGAATGCGTTCTGAATTTGGTAAACGGCTTACTTTCCGATCTGAGTCAACAAATCAGGAGAATTTTTTTTCCCTAAAATATCGTGCAACTAATTGACAGTTCTACACAGCATCTCCTAATTAGCGCACTAACTCTCTTCAGTAAGGATTTCTATGAAACTCATTAGATATCAATTAAGAGGTATTGTCTCCGTAAAGGAAAATTAAAAACATTGACCTAATTTATATGAATACTGCAAGTGTTTTTCATAAAATATATCTCAGAATGGAAAATCAGTACAGTTACGCGCGCGCAAACACACGCACAGCACATACACACACACACACACACACACAATTACTTATGTATGTATGTATGTATGTATGTATGTATGTATGTATGTACGTACGTTTGCATGCATATAAGCGTGGCTGTGTGGTAAGCTTGCTACCCAACCAGATAGTTCCGAGTTCAGTCCCACTACGTGGCACCTTCAGCAGGTGTCTTCTACTATAACTTCGGGACGACCAAAGCCTTGTGAGTGGATTTGGTAGATGGAAACTGAAAGAAGCCCTGTACCCAGATATGCACCTATACATACAGGTGGATGTCGGTATGCACATACCTGTACGTATATATGCATATACTCATTTACTATTTGTTTTTACATGATTGAACGCAGCGTCTCACAAAAATTGTAAGTAGTTTTCGTAAACTTATCCTCCGACGCTACT
>NC_068995.1:35144642-35158376 GCF_001194135.2 Octopus bimaculoides | reverse complement strand
ATATATATATATATATATATATATATATATATATATATATATATATATATATACCAGAGTAAGCACATAAATGTAAAACAAGGTGGAAAAAATTGTACTCCAATACCGGAAGTAGAGTAGTATGTTTTACTAAAAAGCAGTAAAAATATTAAAAAAACTGATACTCAGAGTTTCACCTCCCCATTCGTGAGACAGTTTTATTTACAAACACACATACATACATACATAGATACATACATAAATGTGTGTGTGCGTGCGTGCTGTGTGTGTGTTTGTGAGCGCGCGTCTGTACTTATTTTCCATTCTGAGATATATTTAATGAAAAACACTTGCAGTATTTACATATATTAAGTGAATGTTTTTAATTGCGATATTTTTACTGTTTTTTTCCCTCCTACCATAGCTTAATAACCGGTGTTGGTGTATTTATGTCCCAGTAACTTGGCGTTTCGGAAAAAAAAAGACATAGAATAAGTACTAGGCTTACAAAGAATAAGTCCCGGGGTCGATTCTTTCCCAAAGACACTGCTTCAGTATGACCGCAGTCAAACAAAAAACTGGATCGTATAAAAGAATAAAATAAAATAGAGCCACACTTGATTAAGACAAATAAATCTAAGGCAATACACGCATACACAGATATACACATGTATGTATGTATGTATGTATGTATGTATGTATGTATGTATGTATGTATGTATGCATGTATGCATGTATGTGTGTGTGTGTGTATGTATATATATGTGTCTGTGTATTTGTATACGACAGGCTTCTGTGAGTTTCCGTCTGCAAAGCCAGTGACAACGCTTTGGCTGATCCGAGGATATAGTAAAACACACTTGAGCAGGGTGCAACAAGGTGGTACTGAAGCAGGAGCCGTGTGGTTCAGTGAAATGTAAACTTCTTACCAAATAACTACGCCTACACCTATGAAATACTCAATCAAAATTTTATCTGTTTTTATTAGCTCACTACTGCACTTGAAAATTGCTAAGACATTTCAATTCTTTAACAACACAATTTTGCAAAATTGCCATATAAGTATCAGTTGCATGTGTCTGCCATAGGAAGAGAAAAATTTTATCAAGAGAAAAAGATAAACTGATATATCAGCATTTGAACAGTGCAAGGGAAATAACTCCCAAAATATATTTATGAGTTATCTTGCTTTAATACAATGCTGTAATAATTTCTTGTGATAAAAAGAAAATGTTTAATTATAGATGTAGTGCTGTTCGTTGGAGGCTACTGGCTGACATCCCCCACTCGTTCTGTTCTTCATGAAACACGATCTGTTAAGTCAGTGGTTCTCAACCACTTTTTGACTCCTCGGATTTCTATTTTACCCAGATGAATCAACATAGTCATTCAATGTTTGAAAATATCCTATTTTTGTAATTCAATATTAGTCACACTATACAACAGTATATATGTAGGTGCATTTATATCTATCTATGTGTGTGTGTGTGTGTGTGTGTGTGTGTGTGTGTATGTGTGTGTGTGTTTGTGTGTGTATGTGTGTGCGTGTGTGCGTGTGTGTGTGTGTGAAGGCGCATGGCTTAGTGGTTAGGGTCTTACACTGACGATTGCGAGATGGTGGTTTCTATTCCTAGACCGGGTGTTGCGTTGTGTTCTTGAGCAAAGCACTTCATTTCCCGTTGCTCTGCGATCATTTCCGCATCTAACATGTGGCGCATAATGCACCTGTACAGGTCATGTCGATTTGATGGAGGGAGTGAGCTTATGTATACACAAACATTTGACCACTACAAACAAATCATCTGTGTGGTTGTTCAGCAACAAATTCAATTCAATTATTTATTGTCCACTAAGGGCTTTACACAGAGGGACAGTACAGGACAGACAGAGTGAGGGCCATACATACAATCGCTAGCAAAACGAAATAACAAAGTGACGGTATCTAAACAGTGATAACAAGTGTGAACTTTGAAAATTTTAGATATAAATGAGATTAACAAGGTAATACTCCGAAAGACAGAGCATGCTGGGTTGGACGTAGAGACACCACTAGCCACGAGCCAACTAGTTCTGTTCGTGCTGTTTGGTAATTTGTAGTTTGTTTATTTTGTCCTCAATGTCGAGCAGCACAGCTGCTACCACCCATAAGTGATTGTTGTTTCACTCGCGCTGCTGATGCGAAACCGCGACTGTTTAGTTTAAATTAATCTTTCCTGAGGTCCTTAACTTTGTTGTTCGAGTTGTCTTTGAAAATATCCGTTGTATATCTTTTCGGAAGTAGATCATTTCCCTCCTCCTGCTCGCAACAGGGGAGAGACGGGAACAGTTCGTTGGTCACTTCACCTCGGTGGGCGTAACCTTCACCGAGGCTGGAAGCCATGACTAAAAAATTAATTGTGTTGCAAAAATACAAATAAACGAAGGTAAAATTCGCCCCTAAAAGAGGGAAGTTTGGATGCGACACCTCTCCGGCTAAGCAGATTCAGTTACGGGACGCAGAAAATTCAACAATAATAATTATAAACACACTTTGGTAATAGGAATTTACAAAACTTACAAACGTAAAAAATACACGTCCGTTCGGCAAGAAATTTCATTCTTTATTTGCCACAAAGGGCCACACATAGAGGGAAAATACAGGACAGACGAGGAGGGGTCGGGACTATAGGGTGAAATGGTCGAATAGATACAACAAAGTGAAACAAATGAATATGTGAATGGTTAGAGATTATGACAAAATAATGGAAATAGCGGAATGGGGGATATAGTATGTAACGCAGGGCATGGAGCCCCAACAAGCCATGCTCCAACACTGCTCTCGCAAAGGAAACTCAAGGGTTCGCGTTCAAGCCGCCCACACTCATACGTAACAGGCGTATCACTTGCATGCATCTGGTTACAACTATGCGCGGTAGCAGCAACTCTTTCTCCAGCTTTAGTGTTCGTTTTAGTTGATGTAGTAGTTGGTTACACCAATGCCAGAGAGAAAGTTGCCGGCCTTATGGCTTTTACTTGTGTCAATCAAATGACCTATTTTGCTATAACCACCAAACAAAAAGAAAAAAAAGCTGCCGGCCTTTCCTTATTGAAGGAAGGAAGCGGAACAATCTTGATGGTCTCCGTTGACAACTGTGCACCTCCCAGAGTAGGTGTTTGACATAAACCTATAGTTCCGAAATCAGCAGTCACTGTGCGATCGCGTGCAGAACAGGTTCCTTGCTCTGCTCGCATCTCAGACATGACCGCATGCCTAAAGAATTTATCTCAAACAGCCAGCGCTCTTCGGTAGCACTGCCAAGTCAGGGATTTCTGGTAGTTATCCATGGTAACAGGCCCGAAATTCCACCAGAACCGACTGGCAAGTTGACCGTCATCGAAGTCTAGGGTCACTCCCAGGGCGTTATCGCACTTGTCAGCGACTGACCCCCGCCGCACACGTTTCTCGTTTGGCAGAGAAGCGATAGGACCTGACGGCATTCTGCTTGCCAGGCAACCAGCCTAGGTTTGTGTTTGTTCCAAGAGTTCATTTCGCTAAAAGACGTGAACTGTTGGAAGACTAGTTTGGCGAAAGGTGACTACACATTTTCACCGTCTAGGTAGAACCAGAAATATCTCGTTCTTAGCGCATGTCTGCGCATTTTTAGCCAAGACATGCCCATCCCCCACTTAGCTGCAGTTGACAGCAGACAGAGCGTGTAACCAGCGGGCCCAGGCCCTTCCACAAAAAGCGGAAGAGCAAGCGCACAAACTTGACCAGACACGAATCCGGACAAGGCACGACGGTTAGGCGGTAAAAGGTGACGGATGCGATATACACATTCGCCACCTCCGCCCGTCCTTTCAGGGAGAGTTTCCTTTCAGCCCATTTATGGATGAGATTGACCACCCTGCTCGTTACCTCATTCCAATTTCTCTCGTATTTATTACTTAATTATTGGGTCATCCCATGAATAATGGGTTGTTTTTATAACTCTTTTATTTTTCAAAATCAAGATAAACAAAGTTCTTTTTTAATCTAAAATGTACACTTTTTCATTTTCTACAATGCCCTTCCATCTGCCAGGTAGACTTGCAAGGGACTTCTTCCAAAATTCACTTGTCTGCGACGAGGAATACCCTTCCAGTACTGTTCTGATCTCGTCTACAGAATTCGTATTTTTTCCGTCCAAATGATTTTGAAGACTGGGGATAAATGATAATCAGATGGTGTAATGTCTCGCGGATATGGTGAATGAGGTATCGTTTCCCATTCAAACAGTTTCATCCTTGAGATGTTGAAAAAACGAGGCAGTTGTTGGATAGGAGCTGTGGTGGCAATTTCTATCTACTCAAAGAAATTACAAGCATTTTCCAGCATAGTGAATAAACTAGAGAAACATTGAAGTAGTTAAATGTGCTATGTCTAAAATATTAAATAGTGAAAACTAAAATAGTGAAATGGAATAACATGGTGAGAGGTTGATGGTGTCAATGACTACTGAACCGATATGCAATCAATTGATAATGCCGTCAATTTCCCTTTTCTTTTATTTCCCAAGTTTCTTTCTAGTTTACACAAGATCAAATTGTTACTTCAAGTTGCTAATTTGTGTACGTCTCAATCATCTCGTGATACCAAGGGCAACTCACCTTCTTCTATTTATAGAATAAGTAGTCGACTTACGTGCATTTAATACAATGTACTTGTGCCATTAGTTTCTTTTAGTGATAATAAAAATAAAATTAGAGACAGAGGCATACAAATCCTCGAGACTACGTTCTCCTACTAAGAGCTTAAATTGTGAAAACTCACTTTCAAATTTCCGACAGCGAATATAATATTTCTTTGCAAGTGTAAGCTAAATGGGGATGAAATATAATATTTAAATATGAATGTATCTTTAATTAATGCTGACTAGAACATTTTCTTGTTATTTGATCAAACTGTAAAACTGAGAAAAAGATTGACACATTGGCATTTTGATAAATATACATACATATGTACACACACACACACACACACCCACACACACACACATATATATATATATATATATATACATATATATATATATATATGAATATATATATATAATACTTTCCGTATTCCCGAGCGTCATACTAATATATACTTTTGTTATTTACACCACCTGTCCTCGTCTGTTGTTATTTTTTGTATATTCTCCCATATATATATATATATATATATATATATATATATATACAAATAATCTTCAATGTATCATTAAAGGTGGAATTTAATGTGTATAAGTTGGTGGTGTTGACAACATTGCTTTATGGTGCTGAATCTTGGAGTTTGTGATATCAAAATTCCGAACCAACTTTTCTTTGACCAATTCCCAACAGGAAGCTCAGTGGGAAACCCACACTTGCGCTTGAAAGACAAGCTAAAAGACAATCTGAAGCGATGCATCATTCCCTTTTCTTCCAGGGAAAACAAAGTATCAGAATGCAGGACCCAGCGCCAGTTCAAAGATTTGGGCAAAGTGGACTCCATCACCGGGTCCAACCTCCTGCAAGCATGCAGGTACGCTGGCAAAACACTGCTCCTCTAATTGGAAACCTTACATGTAGATATGGTTTTCGTGACACCCAGCAAATTGGGTCTAGCCGTCGACTCAAGAAAACAGATAGTAAATGATGCACAAGCACTCAAGCAAACTGAGTCCTCAACTTGTTTCATTTGCCAAAAGGTTTGCAAGGCACCAGCAGGCCTCAAGAAGCACATTCGTCTCCATAGAACATGATTAACGCTTTATGTTACTGAACCATCATATAAGCAAATAATAAATTTCTGTACAAATAAAATGTCACAAGTACAAGTAAAATGTGACATACATATGGTTTGAAATTTTAGAAGGCCAGAAAATTCGAGAAGGGAAAAGTCAATTACATCGACTCCAGTACTCTACCGGTACTCATTTTATTGACTCCATATGGATGAAACGCAAAGTCGACTCCGGGGGCATTTAAACTCAGATCGTAAAGACGGACGAAATGCCGCTAGACGTTTGGCCCGACATGCAAACTATTCTGCTAACTTACTACCTTTCATAATGTGCCATACATATTGACAGCTTATTTGCGTATCGGTTGTCAGATCTGTACACAAACTAAAAGATTGCTAAATATGTACGTCATATACACACCTTCATACAAAAACACTTACACTATTTATAGAGCATGCATCTTCACCTGCATCAATCCAGCAATTTTCTCTAATCACCATTCCTTGTTGGGGTGCGTACCACCTTCAGATAGTCTTATCAAACTCTCCGGTCGGAGAACAACTGAGATTATGGGTATTGTCAAAAGCAGCTTATCATTGGGTTACCCATAAGTTTCCTGTTGTTTGGTTCGGCTCGATGGAATCTTCTGACTATTCTTTCCTGCAAAATTCAGATCACATGTCCATAGGACCAGAACAGCGACTCCTCAAAACATATTAACACATATATACACACATTCATAAATGGATCAATGTGAGTCTTCATCAGTGTTTACGTTGGGTTCTGTGGTTCGATCACCTGAATATACGATTCATTGAATTAGTGTTTAAGTGATTAAGCTTTTCACTTCAATCTTATCATAGACCTCAGACAGGATTAGTGGGATGCAGTGCATGACATGAATACATTAAAATTATTCGTGTCATACATTCCTCTGGCTTCTAGACACAACCTTGCTCCCTCGCTCAGAAGCCAAGGCTATAGTAACATTTCCACCAAGACAACACATAATCGTAAGGAAGCCAGAGAATCCATGTTTTCCAAGCAAAACAGACCACACACATGTAAGCATGCATACTCTTTTACTCTTTTAGTTGAGGACACTTGTCCGAGGCTATAGTAGTGGACACTTGCCCAAGGAATCCCAAACCATGTGGTTGGAAAGCCAGCTTCAGTGGGTGTACATGTAAATGTATATTCACACACGCATACGTTCGCATATGCACGCACACACGCACACGGTCGCAGGCGCGCGCGTGCACACATAGGCACACATACACGCGCGCACAAACACACACACACACACAGACACACACATACACGCGCGCACAAACACACACACACACACACAGACACACACACGTACACGCGCGCACAAACACACACACACAGACACACACACACACACACACACACGCACACACGCACATTTATACTTGCCTTCATTTCTTCTCGTCAACAGTACCAAAAGCGCCATATATGTCGGCAGTTTCGGTAGTGGCACATGTCAAAGTTTGATATGTGCCATACACTAAACATTTGGCATTTGAGTTAATTTGGTAATTTACTGTGATAAAAAATACTTATTGAATTTTGCTACTTTTGTTTGTTTTCTTAGTCATGTACATACAAGCAAACATGCATAATTTACGTACATACATAATACATATATACATACTTACAATTATGCACACACACATACGCATATACGCATATATATATGTATATGTATATTTGTGTGTGTATATATGTATGCACATATATACATAGGCACATATATATATTTATATCTACATACACATGCAAAAACAAATACATAGATACTTATATATATTCATATACATATGTAAATACATCTATATACATACATATATACATATGTATATACATACATACATATACACACATACACACGTACACACATATACACAAACACACACGCACAGACACACACACACATATTATGGCTGCACTTCCGCCCATCTATTTATCCTACAATTTTTAGGGCAGACAAATACCAGAGTGACACTAAGGGTTTTTGTCACCTCCTTTTACATTAGTAGGTGATTGAAAGCTGAAACGATCGACATGGATTAGAATCAGTAAATGCGTTCTAATGATCCCTGAAAACCACAAGGATACTTTATGGCCAGATATCGAGCTGCACTGTACATCAAATAGGAATGTAATGACTACTCATTTTTTCTTCCTTTTATTGCTGTGATCTGCTAAACTGGCTACGCTGTTAGAAAATTCACACCTACATCCACTATCTTCAGATAACTATTTAAAATTCTTCTGTATCCCTAATGGTTCCATAGTCATTGTGATGATAACAACTTTGCTGCTTTTCTAAATTGTCTGCATTTCGTATTTTAGGTGGTGGCTTTTTTTTTTTCTTCTCACGTTCTAATCCAAACTGGCAAGCAGATTCGATTGCATAACACTTTCCTATTTATCGATTATTATATCTTGGTCTAAATATCTAATTTGCTTGTCCTTTTGAATTCCCATATCTTAAAGTATCATTATAGGGTAGTTTTCAACAACACATGCTTTGCTTTGTAGTCATATCAATTTTCTGCATGCCGAAATCCAACCATTGCACAAACTTGCCAAAGAAAGTTTGTAGTTTTGTTGAGTTTCTAGTTTATGTAAAATTTCCGAAAATTACTTGACATCTGTAGAATACATTTGCAACTGTCTCTTCTTTTCCATCACACTCTCTACATGCTTCTGAGGTGTTATCTATATTCTTTCTTGTGCATGTCAATCTGATTGATTTATTCTGCGCGGCTAAAATAAACCCCGTGTCTTGTGTCCCGGTTACGGTTGTTTTATCTACAATGTGCAGTAGCTACTGACCAGTTTTCAAACTAAACAGCAGCCACCTGGGACTGGTGACGCTCAGTCTATCAAAGGAATTTCCATCCCCTTTCCCACAGTGTCAATCAACAGAGGGAACCTGGATAAAATTCATATACGCCCAAACGACTTTAGAAGCTCAATAGGAAACATCACTTGAGACATTCTCCTAACTGGGCGGTGTAAGTCTTATGGTATTGCCTGATGTTCTTTCAGAATCACTTACAAAGCCAAAAGCCAAATCCTTTTACCTATACATATGTGCCGCGGTACATAAGCCAAAAGAATGAAAGGAGGAAGATCAGGGAAATTGGATAAGATATGGAACTATATCTTATCAAATTAGGTGACATATATTCAACAGACTCCAAGATAGATCAACAAGAGTCCAAGGCAATAGTTCATCTATGTCCAGTGGGGTGTTCCGTAGTAAGGAGCATAAAGGTGTTTGCCTTTTTATCTTTTTGGACAAGCTCGTGGTAATGGCCTCTTTTTCTGATTGCTAAAATTAACGATTCACTTTCTCGTTTCAGGTTTTCGTTATTAATTATTATTATTATTATTATTATTATTATTATTATTATTACTGTTGGTTTTGTTGTTGTTGTTGTTGCTGTTGTTGTTGTTGTTGTTGTTGTTGTTGTTGTTATTGTTGTTGTTATTATTATTATTATTATTATTATTATTATTATTGTTGTTGTTGTTGTTGTTGTTATTGTAAGGCGGCGAGTTTGCAGAATCATTAGCCCACTGGGTGGAATGCTTAGCGGTATTTTTGCCCGTCGCTACGTTCTGCGTTCAAATTCCGCCGAGATCGACTTTGCCTTTCATCCTTTTTTAGTCGATAAATTAAGTACCATTGAAACACTTGGGTCGATGTAATCAACTTAATCTCCTCCCTCAAACTACACTTGTAGCAAAAATTTGAAATCATTATTATTATCATTATTATTATTATTATTATTATTATTATCATTATTATTATTATTATTTATAGTAGTAGTAGTAGTAGTAGTAGTAGTAGTAGTAGTAGTAGTAGTAAGGTAGTGAGCTGGCAGAAACGTTAGCACGCCGGGCGAAATGCTTAGCGGTATTTCGTCTGTCTGTACGTTCTGAGTTCAAATTCCACCGCGGTCGACTTTGCCTTTCATCCTTTCGCGGTCGATAAATTAAGTACCAGTTGCGTATTGTGCCTAGAGTAGAAAAGATTATTATTATTATTAGTTCTTTCACTTTTTCCTATTTCTTGCCAAATGTCTTCCCGACAATTATGTCAAAGAAACTCAACTCACTGTATACATTGATAGGTCATTAAGATAATCACAACAGACTGTTCAATTACAACATCAAATAAAATTATGTAGAAAAAATTATTTACATGGATGGTAAGCGTTCTCACAGTAATATTGCTCTTCTCAATACGAGTGACATACCAGCTAAAACAATCTTTTACACTTTTTTGCAGGAGTGCTAAGCCAGGAGTCATTCCCAGATACTATTCAGTTCCTGTTTTGAACATTTCTAGTGCTCCTGGTATTGTAACCGCCTTGAGATTATTGTAACCGCATATTTTTCAATTTCAACGAGCGAACTTCTATATCTTCTGAGCTTGTCCAAATTCTTTTGCAGAAATATTATTATTACAACGGATACACATGTCAATCAATAAACAGACATTATTATTTTCGTATCTTACAACAATATCCGGTTTATTAGCTTTGATGATTCTGTCTGTATATACTGGAAAGTTCCGAAGAATCGTTACAACTTCCCCTCAGTTGCAGCCACTGAGTGATGTTTATACCACTTGTCAAATTTTTGATTTTATAATGACGACATATTAACAAGCGTAAATACTGGCCAGCACTGTTACGTCTTGATTTATAAACTGGTGCTAAAACTTTTCATCCAGAGATTAAGTGGGTCACTGTTTCAATTTGTTCATTGCTGAATCAGCACTTTCTACCTCCATTTTCTGTCACATTGCCTTTGAATTTTGCGTCAATAAGCTTTAACCTTGAGTAATTATGATGAGAGCTTCGCTCTCTGCCTTTAGCGCTTTGTAGCTACTGATTGGATGTACTTCTGATCAACATTAGCTTATTTGCTACGGCCATATATTTGCCATGCCAATTGTTCATGCGCCTTACCCTTGCTGTTAATTTCACCCCATCTACAACTGCTGTTCAGTCTGGGTATTATGCATAAACTCAATAGCAAATTGTTTCTCTCTTTCATGACAAAATGAAGTCTCTTACGCCTCTCGTAATTTTGAACGATTGTTAACATCCAGTCGTTATTTGTTCTAAGAAATTTAGCTTGTCTAACTGAGGTGGTTTTGTATGAAAATTGAAACCGGATCAAGCCACAATATCCTTGGGCTCTGGGATGATAAAAACGATACATGTCTGCATTTGGGTCGTGCATCTTATTACAAGTCAGTAGCTTACTAATTTTTCTATAAATTTTCTTTATTTCATTGATATTCTAGTTCAACACATAACTGGAACTGCTGAGAAATTTATAGCTAACACATTGCTATGCGCAAATAGCTCTGATTTCAGAACAACTTGAACTCTCCTATAACTTTCCTTTCTGATCTTATCTTTCATGTTTGCATGCTGAATGCCAGAATCTTCATTCAATCCGAAGTAAAAGGTAGGTTCCTGCACAAGTACTTTTATTGTTTGCGCCAACATCTAACACGACTGAATTCGAGGTCTTCAATTTCTCTTTCTGGTAAGTGGTTTTGGTGTACTAACCAAGGCCAAACTCCATCCCGTTATCATCACTGAATGCTTTCACAGTAAGTGATATGCCTTCAAGCTCATTGTTGTCTTTGCTATAGGGTTTTGAGTCATCCTTATTTTCTTGTCAATTTAATTTTATACCCAAACGATGTTCTGTTAAATTCACTTGTGAGGTTCACTTGTAAGAGTATACAAAAAAAAATAAAATAAAATTGAGAAAAATGAGTCACCTTGTAAAATCCACAGTTGACGCTAATACTGTTTGAAGCTACAACTCCATTAGGATGCTATAATTGGAAATTCGTGTTCCACAATGACGTATTATGCTTCATAAAGTTTGGAATTACGGGGAAAATTCTGAAGAAGTCCAGCAATTTCTGGATCCATAAATGCGGTATACTGTCAAAAGCCTTTTTGTAATGAATGCCTGTTGAACTGAGATTTCTGCGCTTCTTATGACAGTTCTCAATGATCATGCGATTAATTAGGAGCTAATCATTGTGTATGTGAGCCTCGTCGGTGCTTTTTTGTTCAGTGGGGAAAATATTGTTCTCTTCCATAAATACATGTTTTCTGTACGAGAATAGACGATAAAATTTTAGAAGTGGTGGATAACCTGGCTATGTGCCGATAGCTTTTTAAACTTTAGCTTCATTATTCTTCGGGAGTAGGTAAGTAATACCATTTGCTAACCAGTCAGGTGTTTTCTCAGCATCTCTCATAATTTCATTGAACAACTTGACTAACTTTTCGTGTGCGCACGGGAACAATGAGGGCCAAACATTTGGTACCCTATCTTTACCTGGGGATTTCCACTTATGGACGTTCGTTCATAAGCGAATGTCATCCTTAGGCCTACTACTGAGTCGCCTTACTATGCCTGTTCCTGTAAATGCTGATAAGAATTGGCAGTACACCTAATCCAATCTGAAATTGTATGTCTGCTCATCACACGCAATTATTCTCCAAGGGGTTTTCCAATGGTTATTTTCTTCTACCCCATATCTCAATAAAAGGTTTTGGCATTAGAAATGAACTGTTTATTTTAAATGTAAAAGTTACTACATGTTTTGTTTCAGTATTTCTTTTGTTGATGCCAGGTCTTCCCTTGATGAAAATCCATATTTTTTCCTTCATCTTTCTTCTTTTTCTGGATCTTACATAATTTCCACAGCATATTTCATTTAAAATTAATATTTCCACTTTAATTAATTCAATCTCTTTTCTAAATTTACTTCTTCAGTTTAGATTCCTTCTTAGGTTTGGTTTTCATGTCTTTTTACAAGGCATACAACTGCTTTCAAATGCCATAACAAATGCATAATTAATTTCATTTAACTCAGGACGATCAGGTTTTTTTTGGTTACATGTTTGCCAGATTTTAATCTGATTTTATTTTAGTTTGCATTTGAGAGTTTATGAGATAGTTCTCTATCATTTATACGTGTATCTCCTACAACTGTAAGCTCGTTCAGAATTTTCTGCTTCATTTCCATCACAGAGACTGTGTGTTCTTTAGCAAATGTGTTTCTTTACCATTTTCCTGGTTATCTTTATCAGGTGCATTAGCAGCTCTTATTTTTTCAGATCTTTGCGTGATTTCAATTGAGACGCGTGGCGCGCTATTCTCTTCATCTCATTCTTCATTTCCTTCCTGTCTTATATTTAAGTCATTTTTCACTACGTGTTTCATCGCAATTATTTCGGTATCTTTGAGTCAATTATTTCTTGAGATATCCCTCCTAATATTTACTAATTTATTTTCAACTGAATAGAGTCTGCTACCTTTATTTCTTGTTTTGTCCATATCTTTTAAGAGTTTCCGGTTTCTCTCTCCTGAGATGGCCTACTTAAAACATAGTAATAAGAGTATATTCTTTATGTTCTTCCCGGGTCCATTGGAACCTCTTACAGTTTTCTCTTTGTGGTAGCTGTGGTGGTGAATGTAGGGCTCGAGTTATAGTAATCCCTATTCGAGTGACCATCCAGGTTCGTATTCGGAGATGAGTTTGTGTCAGTGGATGACTTTTCGACTTGAAGCTGGCTTTCCATTGAGGGACGTGCTTCCAGTTTAACTATAAACAAGTAATTTATTGTACTGTTTTAATTTTCGATTTTGTTTGATAAAATACTTATTTGAGTTACCTCTATAAAATAGTCTGCTTATTCGTTCACACGTTTTACTTTAGTTAGTAAGAGGGGGGAGGAGTGTGAGTAGAGAAGAAGTGAGGAAAGATCATAAGTGTAAGTACCAATCGAAAGTGGTGGACTTGCGAAATTTCCACAAGACCAAGGGGAAAAAATGTATTGTAGTACCTGTACCGAGTTTGTGACTTCTAACAGCAACAGCAGCAATGAAACTGTTCCTCACATATATATATATATATGTATGTATATATATATATATATAT
>NC_068995.1:35143123-35143698 GCF_001194135.2 Octopus bimaculoides | reverse complement strand
ATTCGTTCACACGTTTTACTTTAGTTAGTAAGAGGGGGGAGGAGTGTGAGTAGAGAAGAAGTGAGGAAAGATCATAAGTGTAAGTACCAATCGAAAGTGGTGGACTTGCGAAATTTCCACAAGACCAAGGGGAAAAAATGTATTGTAGTACCTGTACCGAGTTTGTGACTTCTAACAGCAACAGCAGCAATGAAACTGTTCCTCACATATATATATAATCCAAGAAAGTTAGGGGTTGTGAATCCAACCCACTAAGAAATAATATCTATCCAATATACTGCCGGAAGGATACCCAATTACTATTACACTAGTGTTTTTACCAAGTGCAATAAATGGGTGTTAGACATTGTCCCTTCTTCGGTCACTACATGTCCTTTTTAATTTCTTGTTACTGATATGACATATTTATGTCATATGTGTTTGTATATTGCTTTTATTCTCCTGCCCTCTTAGTTGAAAAATAAACAGGTAAATTGAAATAATACAATGTCTGCAGGTTGATGAGTATCACATATTCCCTTCCATACATACATACATACATACATACATACATACATACATATATATATATATAT
>NC_068995.1:35135609-35143037 GCF_001194135.2 Octopus bimaculoides | reverse complement strand
TTACACACCGGTGAAAAATGTTTACAAGTATTTCGTCCTTCTGTACATTCTGATTTCAAGATCCGCCGAGGTCGATTTTGTCTTTCATCCTTCCGGCGATCGATAAATTAAGCTGGTCTTGTGCCAAAATTGGAAACCAATATATACATTGGCGTTAAGGCGGGTTTTTTTTGTGATAAAATATGTGAGAGGGAAAAAGGGTGACATGGATGCATAAGCAATTGACAATTTTCAACCAAGCGCCTTAAAACGGCCTTCAAGGGTAGATACTCGACCAGCTCTACCCGACGGAAGCCCAAATTTAAGACGTAATCATATTTTGAGCCATAGCTCACATACAGTACGCTAAATGATCGCAAAAAATATGTAGTAGCTTGTGATAGCAAACGCAGTAGAAATCCCATAAGCTATGGCTTAAGAACTAAAAGAAAGCGATCACCAACGTTGTCACTGAATCTGATAGCAGACAAATTATACCTAATATAGTGCTTATGCTATATAAAAACATGTTAAATACACAATTTCACAGATATTGCACAATTAAGGTGCGCACAGGACAATAACAGAATTCCAAATTACGCATCATATTGCCTGAGCTAATACAAACTAGACTATGGGTGTATGTATAGCTATGTCACAGTTACATGTCAAGTAATAATAATTTGGCCTTTCACACTGAAAAACAATCACCAGCTACAAAATTCTAGTAAACTTGAACATCAAGTACATCAAGTATTTTTCAGCTCTTGTTCTTTCAGTCTTTCATTCTTATACTAGTTCTAATAAATGCATTTCAGTTATATTCGGGGCACCGGCGTCAGTGAGTTTTTGTAGAGGATAACGACTATAGCACTTTTTCAGTATGATACCTGCTATACAGAGTCATCTATGTAACCATTTTGAAACAATGCTGAATCTTAGCATTTCTTTTCTTTGGCAGTCGAAAGTACTGTCGATAGCACACACTCAAACATAAGGACAGAAAGGCATACACATACTCACTCATACCTACATACACACACACACATATACATGCAAAGATATATTAATCAATAGCAATTATGTGCACACACAAATACACAATCACTCACACGCACACGCACATATATCTATATATAAATGTGTGTGTGTGTATGTGTGTGTGTGTGTGTGTGTGTGTGTGTGTGTGTGTGTGTGTGTGTGTGTGTGTGTGTGTGTGTGTGTGTGTACACATCTAGCACCCATTTCTCTTAACGAAATTGCAGTTAGAAATACTGGCCAGCTTGAGCAAGTTTAATTAACACTTGCCTAGACTGCATCTCCAATGCATGAAACTATTACTACCTTATAACACTCTTCCGTGTGTATTAACTAGTATATATGTGTGTGTGTGTGTATATACAGATATATACATATACACACAAAAATTTATATATATATGTATAAATATATATGTATATAGAAAGAGAAAAAGAAAGAGAGAGAGAGTGAGAGAAATAGGGAAGCACAGAGATTGATACATTGGTAGCTAGATAAATACATAGAGACGCGCATACTCTAACACACTCACATGCACATATCAGAAAGATAAATTAGAATTGCCATTGACATGCATTGTGACAGCAAAGATGATTACACTAGGAATAAATACATTTTTCTGCCTCAGTAAGCGTTAACAGCACAACAATTGTCCTACTTTGCCAGTAGAATACATAAAACTTAAAGATATGTAAAGTAAGTGGAGAACATCTATAGCTTACAGATATTTAAACCAAAATGAGTTAAGCGAAATGGCTCGAGCAAAATATATGTGCTGTGTGTTATGTATTCGTATGCTTCCTGTTCGTAACTGAAGATTCTCCTTGTCTCAGTTTTCCTTAAGCAATGTTTATAGAAAGCGCATAGATAAATTCATAAAATATTCTGCCTTTTACTTCATCAGAGGAGATCCGTGTTTACCGTGTATGCGGCCTAAGGCAAGCCTGAAGATAATCTTAAGTGGTTTCTTCACGTTGCATATTCAACTTCCAAATAATGGCGGTGTACTATTCACTAATGCTTAATATCTTAATATCGATGTTATTAGAAATTATTAGTAAAAAAGCAGAAAAAAGCAACTGATACTTAAAAAAAGAAAGCATAAATAAATATCTATAGCTAGCAGACAATCGGTCTGTCGGTTTTTTTTTTTTCTCCTTAAAATTCGCATATATGTCCTATATAATAGGATATTGTTCCTAATCTCGGCTGCTTTTGAGAAATATATTCTTGTGTCTTTGCTTGTGCAACCAGATTTGTCTTGCTTAATACTTATTTTAAGTACGTTTTCATCTTATACAGTAATTCACATTCTGAGTGATATATAAACACATACCTGAGAATAGATTTGTTAGAAATATAAAAGTACAGTTTCATTTCTAGTGATATAATTCAGTTGATCCAAAACAGAATAAAAGGAATGAAATATATGTAAATTAGTTTTCTTTTAAAAAGAATTTTATTACTGTTTACATTATGTATGCATTGGCCATCTTCCAATTCTTTGCTTAGCTTAATATATTTTGGCATCTTCCATTTAAAAGTTTAGACCTAGATAAATAAAAGAATTCCATGCAATAGAAAATCTGTTTGCCAAAGAATTATACAAAAATAATTTTCTTGAATTTCCTATTAAAGTAAACACGCAATGCAACAAAAATAAAAATAAAATTCATTTTAATTTTACATTTACTGATATAGTTTAAAGAAGCATGTTATCAATTTTAGGTTTAAACAAATCATCTTAACAATGAAAGATTTCTCTTTTACGTTCGTCTTACACACAGCAAAAGCAGAAACAATATTTTAGTTTTATAAGGAACAGTGATGACAGAAAAATACTTCAGGCGTCCAAAATGCTCTTACTTCAATACAATAAACATCAAGAATGTTGCGGGCCACATTTTTAGAAATTACAGTCGGAAGCTAAATAAGACTCTACTTCTATGCACTATGCCCGCCACTAGGCATCACGAGTGTCAGATGAGTTTTGGATCCGTTGTCTGTGATGGTGAGGTGTTGGCATGCTGTTGTAGATTCACTGGAGAAACCGACTCAATTCATCCCTGGTGACGTCCATTGCAAGTGCAAATGATTGTAGTTAATGTTCTTATATTATCAATACCATTTATAGTTGTTGGCTGTAGTCACGGAGCCTTTGTGTGATCTGACTATTCAATCAGCTTTCCATTACACATTGCTAGGAAATAATCCGCTATTTAAAAGTACATTTTGCTTCTACTGCGTGTTTTTATTGTAAAGTATCTGAAACAAAATGCAAATGAAAGCGTTCACAATTGCTAACGAATTAATAAAGTTGTGATAAATAGAAACGGACAATCTCCAATATATTTCAATATTTTCTCTGTATTATTTTCTAACTGGGACTAATTCTTCGTAATTCATTATTTTGTCTTTTGGTACGTGTCTGTATTTCCGTACACACCAGCTCTCTCTATCGCCCTCTCTCCTTTTTTCTCTCTATCCCGCTCTCGTTCTCCGCCTCTGGCTTCTCTTTCTCTCTTTCTCTCTTCTCTCCCTCTGTCTGACAGTCTCTCTCTCTCTCTCTCTCTCAATCTCTCTCTCTCTCTCTCTCTCTCTTTCTCTCTCTGCCTTGTGACCTTTAGTTTTCTTCATAATGTAATTCACATACCGACTACCATTTAAAACTAAATCAATAAGAGTCTTGACAATAGTATCATCATCATCATCATAATCATCATCCATTACATCACTACATCACAATTAACGGCACTGATATTATCATAACTATGTACCATGTTACGAATCAATATTACCATAACTACAACCACATGACAAACAACGCCATCAGAAGAAATAGCTATCCTCTCTGCAAAATCATAAATAAACACGTTTCCTATTTCTTAAGAAGTTTAACAAGTAATTGATTTCGTGAAGATGTTAGATCAACTTGTAAAATATAAATTCGATACAACAGATCTTAGATTACTAAACAAAAAAAAAAGGAAAGCTTATGCTGTCAATTTTAACTAAAATATTCATACTCTGCAATGTATTTCCAGTCACGTTTCCGTTAGTTTTGTTGATTTTATTATTCAGCCAATAATGTTTTCGCGTTTAGTACGAAAAAATCTGAAGATTTTTCTTGATTAACATTTTAAAAAGTAGTTTTGTTTTTTTTTTAGAGTAAAATTTATTTAAAAATCTCTTTCAGTATAAAAAAGAGCTTTCCAAAAAGAAATGAAATAAACGTCTTAATGCATATTATGACGGTGCAGTTAAAAGTTAATTCTTGGTAGCAAGAAACTGATTTCATATTCATAACATGTCTTCTTGGTGTCCACCATAATGCTGACTTAGTTTTTATGTACAAATTGAAGATATAATTTCGTTCTATTACAGATAGTACGTTTTTCGTTCTATTGCGGATAGCCAGGTCGATATGAACGTTTGATGGTTCGTACTTTGACTCTTATAACACAATATACCCTCGTCCGTGACATTATAAGTTCAACACACTAGTCCATGAACGGAATAAAACATCATATGTGTCTAATATCATTTCAAAAGTAAACTTGTTCATGTGGTAATATCTACACAATCTGGCAGTTTCTCGTATGAGATAACACCATAGACCAATATGTCTACCATCTGCAGTGGAGTTTCAAATGAAATGGTTTTACTTTATGTGATGAATATTATTCATTTTGCTTCTCGTTTACAAATATCTTCCCTGCTGTTTGGAGTTGAAACCTAGATAGTCTATAAAGCTCAAGTAGACAATTTACATGCATATATGATGAGACAGTTACGACGATTTATTAATATTATTCTCTTTGACAAGGTAAGGAATGTAGAGATCCTACGGCGTGCTGGTCTGCCTCCTACGATGGAAATACTCATGAATAGAAATTTACGTTGGTTGGCTCACGTAAACAGGATGGACAACAACAGACTCTCCAGACAAATACTTTATTTCTAATTATGCAAGAGGAAAAGAAACGACAGAAGACCCAGGCTGAGATTCAAAGACATTACAAAAGGAACATAAAGTGGAAACAAATGGAGAAAGCTTATAAGGTCATGCCAAAGCCATGAACAGTCATAATGACGACGACCGACTGCAGATAGGTATAGATATCAACTAAGTTAATTTCACAAACTCATCCAAGTACTAACATCATTCCTAACCTGAACATAAAAATAAACATTTCATGCATTGGGGAGAGTTCTACTGATATAGATAATTAATCGTCTTTCAAACGCACAAAACGCGATAAACGAAAAGGATGAAAGCAGAATAAGAAGTTCAAATGCTGGTTAAATAAATCTGTTAATAATTACATTTCATTACATTGGTTCATCGAAACTATAAATTGAAATTTAGCCTTAATATGTTCAATACTTTTGTGCAAAAGAAATTAAAATATACAAAAAAAAAAAAAATACTAAACATGACCTTAATTCGAAAATTGTAATTTACATGGAAATATATTATAGAAACTTTAAATATTTTTAAACGAGGACAATACATATAGTCCTTCAAACAATAAATTGATAGAACACTAATAACACGATCGGAGCGATAGTTATGTTAATGGTCTTATTTCTGCTGTTGACACAAGAATAGTTAATGGGTAATTATAGGCTTAATAGTCTAGATGAGTAATTGATGCATCATTAAGGTCTTAATGGTTTAGATGAGTAATTCATGAACGAATCATTAAGGACTTAATGGACGAGTTGAGTAATTAAGGGAATTAAGTACACCATATATGTAACGCATTTAATTTTGCATTAATACCAAATTGTATACTTCGGATATACGTATACAAAATCATAAATATTTATAACATATTTACAATGCACATATACGGATAAAAGCAAGTAGTGAAATATATGCTCCTGTATATAATGGAGAATAGCATTGTGTGTATGAGAGCATGTGTGAGTTTGTGCGCGCGAGTGTATCTCTATGTGTACGAGTGTGCATAACATGTTCGATTTTCTACTTGAAATTATAGTAAATTATTTTAGATTTGCTACAGTGTATTTTTAAATTGCGTGCTTAAGTTATCCCATTAGGAGACGCTAGATGATAGTTGTTTAAAGTCAACGGTTAAACCATCTAAAAAATTTAGTACATATATTTATCAGAATACTGTTGCAATTTAGAGATGACACTCTTTCTTCATGATGCAGGAAGGTGGTGTCACCACTCTTCTCAAAACCAATTTTGCATAAGTATATCTTTACGGTGATGAAACTATTTTAAAATCTATACTTTGATCCCATGCTAATATATATATAATGTCATTGAATTAATCACTGAGATGTGTGAAATGCTGATATGAAATAGTGGTGAACATTAATTACATTCTGTTTTTGTTTTGTTGATGGTATAAGTGCAGATGAGATTATTTTTATAATCCTTTTATGTCGAATGATTTCTTTTTTTTTTTTTTTGCTCACATATGGTAATGATTAATCACTTACAAAATTATCAACTTAGCATTTTGAATTAGTGATAATTTCATTAATGTATATCATAAAGCAGACCTTAGGAAGCTGCTTAACCCTCGAAATGTCATTTAGATGTTTCTGCTTCTTTTATTTGATCGTTAAATATTGTAAATACTTCGTGGTTAGATCTCATGAAACGGATCTTTGACATTCCTGGGTGTTATCAAGTTGATCGAGTTCCGCACTGCCTGGGCTTACTTCTAGACTGTATTTCATCCCATCCATCGTTTTGCTGTTATGAATGACACTTCGAATTGGGCTCGGTTATAATAATCCCAAACTATTACCAGATACGTCTTAATTCTACATTATTTCTACCTTCTTCACCTTAATAACTATTTCTACTATTGATGATCTTGCTGACTTGCTTTTATTATTTTCTTTGCGTTTCAAGAGGATGCCTTGTTGTAATGTTTACCCTAATATATAGTTCAATGTTATAAATCAAAATGAAGTAGCAAAATGACATCGATTCCCTTGGTTTGACTTATAACCCTTCCTGAGGAGATCTTGCCCATGAGTCTACCCTGCAGTTCAGGTTAGTTTGGTAAAAAGATTTATATTTCTATCGAAATACAGTGCTACATCGAAAACGCTGCTCCCCTGGAAGCCAAGTACTTCGTCTCAGAATCTGTTGCATTTTATCTTTTTTTCTTTTATTTGTTCCATTCATTAGACTGCGGGCATGCTGGGGCATCGCCCTGAAGGATTTTTGTCGATCGAATCGACACCAGTACTTATTTTTGTAATACTTGATACTTATTCTTTCGGTCTGTTTTGCTGAACTGCTACGTTACAGAGACGTAAACACACCAGCATCGGGTGTCAAGTGATGGTGGGGGACAAATACAGACACAAAGAGACACACACATGCATATATATATATATATATATATATATATATAT
>NC_068995.1:35133970-35135229 GCF_001194135.2 Octopus bimaculoides | reverse complement strand
AAAATAAGAACAAACAACTAAAATAAATGAAAAGAAAACCACTCAAAATACCTAGATAGAAATATTAATGAAATAAAGCATCCTCCGCCTTAAGATTAAATTTACGCACACACACTCACACACGCACACACACACATGCGCGCACACACACACGCACGCACACACACACACACACGCACGCACACACACACATAACAACAATACAACAACAGCCACTCCCTAATACTAGCACTGTTGATGAATTATGAAACTCCACAATGAAAAGCCCTTCACAGTTCAGCTATCCACTTCTTCATTTCCTCAAAATACCATACCTGTTATCATGTTCTACTGCTGCTAACAACAAGATCATCATTGGAAGTCACACTTCAATACTAGAACAATTGATGACCTATTAAACAACATAGAGCCTAGCTTCTCTCCTCAGTCAGGCCACTGAAAGTTTTCTCAGCATAACACAACAGGTGTATCATCACCATTGTCATCCTATTCTACTGCTACCCCAGTTAGTGAAGAATCACCCCTTTCTTCTCCCACTCTCCACTTCAATCTAAATCTATATCTGACAACTCCATGATAAATCTGCCAAATGTAAATGAAGTAAAATTATGAACACATAAAAATACCAAATGATGCAGCTATTCTCAATGTGAGAGATTATGCATACGCAGTGACTGTAACTTCACCCATTTACCTTGGACAAGTCACACAATTCGTACGAGCAATAACAGCCAATACCAAACCACACATCCTACAACACTACCACCACCATGGAATTCCCACGAGAGTATCTTGATCAATCAATGAACTTTTCAGTCGACCATCGTAATTCAAATCTAAATCACACTATATGATTATATATGTGTCAATGTGCATGTATGTGCGGCTCTATAACTTTCTCACTCTTTCTATATATGTGCGTGTTTGTGTGTGTATACATACATACATACATACATACATATATTACCCAAAGTGTTACTTAGAATGTATTTTCTAATTTTCAGAGTACATGTATTCCTATTTTCTTGTCATTTTTGTTAAACAGCGGCGTATCTCTGTAAGACATAAATAGCCTTTGTTCAAATCATATATCCACTTTTTCATATCACAGTATTAAATTCTGTGTTTGGGGATTTAAAATTGTCTTTTTTGATTGTTTGTTTCTTTTTCTTTTTCTTTTTCTTATTCTTTCTATTTTCTTACTTCAGAAATCTACGATTAAGAAGAATGTTGTTAGGGATTGTTTAGACGAAATGAGA
>NC_068995.1:35132194-35133095 GCF_001194135.2 Octopus bimaculoides | reverse complement strand
GAGAGAGAGAGAGAGAGAGAGAGAGAGAGAGAGAGGAGGCTTGGAATATTTAGAGATATTTTATTCTGAATTTACGCTATGTGATTTCTGCTTTTATCTCGTCTTCCTTACACCTGAAAAACTGTAATTCGTTGATGCTCTTGTTTAGCTTCAAGCATCACTGTTTAGTTCAAGGATGACTAAACAGACTTAAGATCAAAGGTATTGCAACCGTCGTCACATCATTTTAGAAGTATCCACGGCTACATCATCTAACGTGACATTGTCTTTGTTAGGGTAGCTTTTAGAGCGATTTCACAGATATAATAACGAACCAGTCAATAGTCCACGTGGTGGTTTCTTTGTTGAAAGAGCTACATTAATTTGTATTCATACATTTTCTTTTTTGGCTATTGCAATCGTTCATCTGATATTTTCTTTGTTTATACCATTGTATTTTGACATTCACGTGTCTGTCTTTTCTTAATCCCGGTTTTTATCCTTGATTAATTACCTAGCAGCATTTCGTTGACCTATGGATATTTATAGCACCTAACTAAAGTTATACTATTGTTTTATACATGTCCTTGTCAACGTTTCATATATAATATTTTGCCTTGTTTTCAGTTTCCTTTAGTTCTTTTGGGTTAGTTCATTCCAGGAAATCCTTGATCGAGCAGATTTATATTTAAATGATTATGGTTTAGTTCAGGATTAAAGATCCCTCTGAGATCATCAGGGTTTAAGAGCGTAAGAGAGAGTTGGAACTACTGGTCCTTTGCATAGACAATTTTCAAGTAAAAATAACTGTTAATTTCTATATTCTAGCATGTATCGAGTGCATTATGGACAAGTTAGGTTTTTAACCGATAATTCAAAATTTCTCCATCACTATTTTTCTATCCTATATATATATATATAT
>NC_068995.1:35130948-35131931 GCF_001194135.2 Octopus bimaculoides | reverse complement strand
TATACATACAAATACATATATATGTATGTATATATATATATGTATTTATATATACATATATATATATAATATTGTATTGTTCTGCTTGTGATAAACAGTTTATTTGGCTAATCTATTTTGCATTATTGTACTTGCTACATAGACATTGATCTAAGCTTGTCCTGTTCCTTGCACATAGTTCGAGCACGTTGTTTACGAGATGTACTGTTTCATTAATCGTTATTAAACTTCTTTTTGAGTGTGATATCATGTTTGTGGTATGATGTTGATTGAGAAGCAAGGTATCTATTTGTATATGTTTGTTAAATTGTCTTCCTGTCCTTTTGGGAATTAGCTCTTTGTTATGAATACTATTTTATAACTATAAGTTATCATTGTTCGTTTACTTTTATTGTTGTTATGTGTAGTAATGAACTAGTCGATTCCCAGACAGTGATTATATCTTTTACGCTGTGGACACCACGGATAGAATACTACCGCTCAGGTATCGAAAACATAAAGATATTCGTTGGAGCAGCTGGCAACGGGAATGCATGTTTGTTATGCTTAATTATGAATTTCTTATATCTTAGTCTCATTGTTCCGGGTTGTCCTTCCTTCTTGTAAAGTGGAAATTGTGGATTCATAGTTTGTGGGGCTGGCTTACTCTAGTATTGTTTGGTTTTCTTCATAATTAACCTAATTAGGCTTGGACAATGCTTTGATATTGGTGTCTAGTTTTCGGAGGTTCTGTGGCATATATATTAACATGTGTTCTTATGCTATAATAAAAACTATTTTGCATTAAATTGAAGTGAAACTTAATACATTATGGAGGGCACAAATTTATCGTTATTTAACGAGAATGGAATTGAAGGTGGCTTCGAAGTTACAGTCAGCTGAGTTTGATAATGTGTTAGCTCGCGAAGACTTGAAATTCACAGTCAATGTGTGTGTGTGTGTGTGTGTGTGCGTGTGTGTGTGTGTGTGTGTGTGTGTGTGTG
>NC_068995.1:35128199-35129730 GCF_001194135.2 Octopus bimaculoides | reverse complement strand
ATATATATATATATATATATATATATATATGTATGTATATATATATATATATATATAAACATACATATATACATATATATATGTACATATACAGGCATGTACATAAACATGTAAAGATTGTTTCATAATAACGTCGTTATTGTTCAACTCCAGGTTTCCTATAACCACCTGCTTCTTATAAACATGCTGTATCTAGCACTATATCATTTATTATCCTTCATATTTTCTTTATGTTGATAATGTGTCGCTTGTGAAGAAGATTTTGTTTCTATGTCTGGCCGTATGAAGGCCGATGTAATGTTTCGCTTGTTGACTCGAAGTAGCTATATATGGTGTAATAACATAGCGTTCAGTTTTTTAAACATGTCTACTAGAGTAGATGATTCATCTTTTAATACATTTAACTGACTAGCTCGTTTTACGTAGTAGCTGACTTTTTGCACATTTTTAACTGATAATGATGTATGTTATGTTTTAATATAAACATCATCTATATTCATTACGTAGCCAATATGTCAGTCATCACTATTTCTCACTTTAGCTCTCTTGAAAACCTAATAAACGTGATAGGAGAGATATTTCATGTTCTGATGGAACAAGTAATCAATTGTGGTTCACCCACGTTCCGCACACCAATGGCTTGTCAGATACATTTGACGAATTTACAATAATTTACACTGATTCCACCTATTCAATACAGCCTCTTGTGGGATAGAAAATAAAATTCTTGTGAGAGTAATAAGGGGGAGAGCAAAATGAAAAGAAAAAGGGACATGAAATTGGAAGCAGTGTTATGGAATGCTATGATGAGTTCCATACTTCACTGTGTTGTAGGAGCACTTGTAAAAATTATATCTTTATGTAGTGCATTACGAGAAAATCAGTTTTGTAGAGCCGATACCTCTCGAAACCGGATCCAAAATAACGAAACTCTTGCCAGTTAATCACTGTCACTGCTTGTTGTTGTGGAGGCCTGTTTGTACTTTGTATCAGAGTATACAAATAGAGTAACTCTTTGTAAGGGTCACTAGGCAATAGATACATTATAGTGTAAATTAGTGATTCCAAACTATGTTTTAGCACGTTGCTTACTCCTTCAAATCTTTAATTTTCCTAAGGTCCCGAGGTATTATTAAGGGAAAAAGTACTTCAGTTATATATATATATATATATATATATATATACATACATATATGTATATATATATATACATATTTCCGGCGACTCCAGTCCGACCCCTCCACCTCCCACATCTTCCCTAATCGACCCCTCTCCTCCTTCAAACGAGCCCATAACCTACGAGACCTCTTGGTCTACAGCTTCTTCCCCAACCCAACCTCCCAACCTAGCTCGTTCCCTTACTCCCGCCCACGCTGCCGCACTTGCCCTTACCTCTCCAACACCATCCTCCTCATCAGCACCCATCACCGACCCTATCGCATCACCGACTCCTTCACCTGCACTTCCACCAACCTTATCTATTGCATCTCCTGCTCTCTCTGCCATTCTCTGTACATCGGACAAACGGGGC
>NC_068995.1:35126794-35127401 GCF_001194135.2 Octopus bimaculoides | reverse complement strand
CCTACCCACATACCCCTACCACAAACCCCTACCACATACCCCTACCACATAACCACATACCTCTACCTCTACCCCCACCCTCAGCCTAACCCACACTCCACCCATGCCTTCCCCACCTCCCAACACCCTCACATCACACCAAGCATACACTACAACTCACCAACTCTTTCTCCCCTCCCCATTTTCACACATACATACGCCAAGATCACCAGCATTCTCTCTCTCTCTCTCTCTCTCTCTCTCTCTCTCACACACACACACACACACACAGCTCCTCGTTCTTCGATCACCGTTCTTTCTATCCCTTTGTTATCTCCCCCTTTTCTTAGCTCTCCTGTGTAAACTTTCTAAACTTCCGGTCAGCAGAAGCCATGACAGTAGTCATGATAGATCGTTGACAAGTTATTGAGCCTATGATTAAATTTAATTTGAGTAGTTTCATTACTTTTTAACGGAATAAGGATTTCTTGTTGTCTGATATCAACATCAGTTGCATTTGTTCCAAATATACGCAACATAGAATGTTTATTTCCATGAGATCTTTGAACTTAATTTCCATATCGTTGAGCAGCAATGTTTTCAAGCAAACTAAAATATCCTCCTCTTG
>NC_068995.1:35125601-35126784 GCF_001194135.2 Octopus bimaculoides | reverse complement strand
CCCCCCAATAGTGGCAAAGTCTATAAAATGCATCAAGTTTTTGCACACAATATTCCATTCTGAGTAAATTACGTTTTCTGAGGAAAGCAGCGGTAGCCTCTCTGGAAATTAAAATATTTGTATTTTTGCCTTCAAGCTGTTTTTTTAACGAATTTATCTACTCAAATATATCCAAAGGGCAGAATATTTCAAGATAGACGGTTAGAATATCTTCTCCAAGCTGCAAAGATTCAGAAAGAAAACAACATTGTCAAAAAGCTCAATGAATCGATGCAGTCGATTGTTCTTAGAGATGTCACTAAATGTATGTGGATGGGCAAAGCAATAAGATAATATTTAATTTATACAAGATTTTCCAACACCATGTCGATTTTATTCATCAATAATAAATTATTGTTGAAGTGTCAAATGAATTCATCTTTTCTGTTATGAAGTAACTTAAGATATAGAAAATGCATTCTATGTATATGTATGCATGTTTGCTTTTGTGTATAAATTATAAGAAGTTAGAGACAGTAATGCAAAAGTTTAGGAACAAACAAGTATCTGTGATGCCACCTTCACTCAGCTTGTAGCTGTCTTCATTGAGCATGTGACTTTCCATTTCCCAAATTTTTCTATGGCCATAAAGAACTTTGTCAACGCTTCTTTGAGAAGCTCGTGTGTAAATGATTGTACACGAATCTCATATATCTTGGTTACTTGTCTGTCCCTGTATCAGTTAAATTAACTGTAATCAATTCTCTTAACCGTATGGACAATTATGTATGTCAATTCCAAGCAACATATATTCATCTTTATATGTGGAAACAAATTATATAACTTCCGATCAAGGTACAATTATTTATTATCGAAGAGACCGAAAAGCGACGAGAAACTATGTGCATATTTTATTCTGGTTTGTAGAGTTTAACATTTAATTTACACCCGAAATGCTCTCAATCTCATGTCGCTTAAATAAAGCCGGGAATTTCTTGATAACAACACTACTATGCAGAAATGTATTAGGGAAAAGCTCGGGAAAGTAACAAAATCACTGTGATCTCTAGTTGTTAATTGCTAAAAGAAATGTCCAAAGAGAAAGTATACACATAAATCCACACCCACACAAATGACCGCGAACCCACATGCACATTCACACACACACGCACACACACACACACACACACACACACACACACAC
>NC_068995.1:35118016-35125539 GCF_001194135.2 Octopus bimaculoides | reverse complement strand
ACACACACACACACACACACACACACACACACACACACACACATATATATATATATATATATATATATATTAAATCTTTGCTTTTCTCAAATCTTTCTTATATATATTTAGAGAGTAGTTGCCCATAAAATGAGAAATTACTGATCCTGCATTTCTATATACACTTGTACCTAAGAAGCTAAATTTGCATCAAACCATCTATGATATACAATTTTACTAACTCTCCCGCTTCGTCTGCATCATTGGTTCCAATGTTGACATTAAATAGCGTGTATATATTTTTGGTCAAGCATGAATAGACACAGAGCAGTACTGACTTCCTAACACATGTTATAACACTGCAGCTAATCTTGCTATTCATGATAAATCATTTGTTGAGTATTTACTTTTTAATTTTGTTTCGACTGAGATGTATTTATTTACTATATTCATTCAATTGGGTTTATTTACTAAACTCATTTATCCACTCGTACAAGATGTGTTTTATCAGCTCAATTATAACATGATATACAAACAAATCAATATAAGTGTGTAAATCTAGTTTTTGAAGTGATTTTAGCAGCAATTATCGAGGCCGAATATGGGAGATGGCAAATCCATTAGAAGATTTATATTTTATTGCCATGATTGGCTATAAATTATTTATTCCAAGATAGGATGTTCGTGAAATCGAGTCGAAAGCAGATCAAATGTGATTTGGTAACATAAACATCTGTAAAATACTGCTCCAATTACATCCACCTTACAGACTTCATTACGGACATTTCTTCTGTGAGTTTATGGTTAAATCATTATTCAGAGAGATGTGGAGTCGATTTTATGAGAGAATAAAAGTTTCACACGATTCATTGTTCTACCCGAGTGAAATCGAGATTGATTTGTCGATTAAATAAATACATGTACACACGAGAGAATTTTTCTTCCGATCGAGTTTATACCAGTTCGGAGATATTTTAGATATTTTCTGTGTTGCTGCCAACTACATTATACGAAGACATACAACAAAATAAACTGGAAGAGTGCTCAGTAAACAAAAGGAAGTGCTCTTACTTTAGTTTTTCCTCCAGAACACTTTTGATATGAAAAATAAGTAATACAATACAGCAATATAAGTAATACGCACGCACACACACACACACACACACACGCACACACACATATGTATACACACACACATATATATATACATGTGTGTGTGTGTGTGTATGTGTGTGTGTGTGTGTGTGTGTGTGTGAGTGTGTGTATGTATTTAAATTACAAGAAAACCATCTAAAGAGCATTAACAAATTCTATATGTGAAACAAAACTAAATAAAATTCCAATAAAGATCTGAATATATATATACATACACACACGCACACACACAAACACACACACATATGAATAAGTATGTATGTATGTATGTATGTATGTATGTATGTATGTGAATGTGTATTTGTGCGTGTGCGTATGCATGCATGTATGCATGTATGTATGTATAGATATAATACAATCAAATATATATATAATTAAAACTAAATTAAAGGAACTGATGTCAGATAAATAAAAAGAAAATATAAATTGCATATATAACGTAAATGAAGAGGAGAGGAATTTACAGACATTTGAAAAAACAATTTTGAAAAATTCATTATCAGAAAAGGAAATACTGACAAATAAATACGTTTAAAATGGAATTTAATTGGTTTGATAGTAGTTAAAGATACTCATTTACTCAAATACTTTGGAATTAGTTTTTTTCAAGATAGGAAAGATAGTTCATATATTGCTACATTATCTGCAACATAGCAACTATGAAATGGAGTCAGTCTTGATGAACAATATTTTTAAATATTCTAATAAGTAATAAACTATCAAGTCAGGAATTGGGCTATACCTAAATTGAAAGTCATTGTCAATATTCATAAATTGAACCATCTTCTTTAATGATTCGGTGTAACCGATAAACAGCAACAGGCTTTTGTAGTTGTCCGGTGTACTTAAACCCACATAGACTGATGTAACGATAATGACACGAAAATTTGAGTGTTAAACTACTCTGACGTAATCCCCTATGCAGGATTCGACTTCATGCCCAAACATTTTAATACAACTAATACATAATGTACATTCCTCTACATACAGACACATTAGACATATCAGATAAATAAACTATTACATTAGATGTTCTCATCGTCACCCCATTATGGCATTCTGCAGACATTGCCACCCAACAACTCCAAACCTGCATGAATGACTAGAAACCTAGCCCCAAATAGATTAAAATTAACTCCTACCAAATCCGTCATCATTTTTCTTACTAGCAATGAAATATCAGTCTCAGATATGCAAACAAAGGGAACATAGAGACAAAACATGCTTCCAATTATTCCAATTTAAATTAAAATTACATAAATTCAAATTACATACAGAAGTCATTTAATGATAAATATGAAATGAAAATACAAAAGAAAATACTTCTATAGTAGAAGCAACATATCAAAATCATCATAGATTATACAAATCAAGTATGAGTTATAGATTTTTCCGCAACAGACCATACCAAATTTTAAGAACACAAAATATTACTAGTCAAAACATTCTGCCAGATGACGACATTGTTGCAGAAGCATGATCGCTCTTTAAGTTTTTGTATCCGCATTTTGCCTTTTACCTCACGTGATGGCCGGCTCCATTTAATTTTACGCGAACTGTCCACCCCTTAACATGATAAAGTAGCCAACGTCCCTAAATCAGTTATTTAAGGGAGAATTTTCGTCTAATTCCTTAGGGAGGTGAGTTTGTTTCGAGCGAGTTTTGATCTTCGACATGAAAGCAGTTTAAACCACTTTGTGGTTTGTAAGGAAGAGATTGTAAACATGAGATTTGTAAGCAAAATCTTTGACGCTATGTTTTGCGTTTCTTTTTACATTTATCTTCAACTTCGAGAAACGTTTTGAAAGCATGTAATGTTTTTAACAGAGTCCTACTTGTTATGCCAGTCGATGTATTTCAGTTTAGCGTCGTAAATGAATGTTGCAGTGCGATCAACTTTTACTTACCTTTGTATTTTCTTAATGATATTCATCCTGACTCATTTTCACGGCTTAAGCCACATTGCATTCATTTAACCACACCACTGCTAAAACCATCAAAAGATCTGATATACTATGAAGTAATGATGCTTACAGTAAAAGGCAAGCTGGACATAGTTAAATTAATAGTTTGTGAAAAAAAATCTCCAAATCATTTTATGGCAAACACTCAATCGTTCTAAAGTGTCAGACATTCTTAACCCCCACCCCCGCTCAAATCAAATCAACATATCAAATATAGATACAAAATTAAAATCAGTATCAATAATTCGATCAATTCGGAAATACGAGGCTAAATTGAACACCAGCAGCTGCATAAGGTTTGCACTTATACATTCTATGCCTTGTCTCAAACTGCCAAATCAGAACCCCTAGATAGACCGATAAAGCAATTGTAGCATCCAAATGTTTTCATACACAAAATATGGATGTCATTCCCTAAAATACTGTACGATAGAGTGCATAGCCTGGTTTACAATTAGATAAGTAGAATTATGTATGATGTATTATAACATTTGGTTTGTAGATCACACTTCATCCTCTTTCCGAATGCTTACATGACTTGAGCTAATCAATCAGGAATGCTCGAGTAGTATAACAGCAGCAATACTAGCAACTATGATTTAGATGTGAATGCACAAGGAAGCATTAAACTGACATCATGCTGTGTTGACATATAATTAGTAGTTATCTTCAGCTATTTTCTGGGCTTTCACAAGGTAACAAGAAAAATATCTAAGGATGTATTTAAGAGGAAGTATTCTTAAGATGCTGTATAAAGAAAGATGTAAAATAATGTTTGTAGATGTTTAGAAATACTTTTAGTCGTTAGCGGCCATTGGGAGATTATTACCCTCAACTTAAAAGGGGAAAAAAAACCTAGAATTATATTCGCCTAAGAATGAAAACAATAAATGATGTATGAAGAATAATCTCTAAGCTGCTGTCACATTTTGACGCTTAATATAAACAATACATTATGATTAAAGTGTATCTTCTGAAAATGAGTATTTGAGATTGTTTTCTTAGATTATCAAAGAGGCACTATAGGAAAAACATGCTAAAAGTGTAGAAAACGATAGGCATGTTCTCAGTGTCATGACTTCATGATTTTGGACATGTTGACCGATATATCGAGAATAAACAAGATATCCGAAGTGCAGTGTTGCAGTTTTCTTATTTAATCAATAAATTTATCTTACATAGCTTTAAAATATCCTACCTAAATATTTTCGAAACAAAACAGTTTACCATAAACACTAAAGCTGAATGTTTAAAACATGCAGAGAATAGGAAGTGTAATTTCAGCAAACAATTTTGTTGCAATATAAAAGGTAACAGTTGTAAACGCCCACCGAAATGCATACATATGAAGTGCATTCCTGAAGTTTTATGACATTTTTTAAGAGAGGCGGTTAGAACAGTCCTAGATTATTGCAATTTTAGTATATCAATATCATACATCTCATAAGCTGACTTGCCAAATGTTATTCCAGATTGAAGGAAGCGGTTATAACAGCACTTTAAATATATCCAACTAAAAGCTGCTTATCACGGCTGACTAGTTTGCACAACGCAGTCGGGACATGAAGACAATTTGGAAGCTCGCTGTGCAGTAAAATCGTATGTTAGACCTTACGAAAAAATACAAAGAGTTTGGAAATGCTCCAGACTGCTCATGGATTAACTTATGTGAGTTAAGCGTCTATTTTACCCTGACACAAGCTGCTAAGCAAGCACGGCCACTGGCAACCTCATTATGATGTCCTTTCCCAAAAGTATGAGTATAATTACATCTACTGGGTTCCTTCTCACCAAACAGTGAACAAAGGGTACTTTTTGGAGCTTTTGAAGAATTTCAAGAAGATATTTCGTCGGAAAAGGCCAGAGCAACTGCACCAGAAAAATGCATCAGACCACAATTCCATCCTAGTAACCATCTAATTGACAAAGATGGGCATCAAAACATTACCTTACCTTCCGTGCAGTCCAGATCTTGCTCCTTATGACTTTTGTTGTTCCCTTACCTGAAGGATAAGCTGAAAGAGCCTGTAACAAGAGACCTAGACATCTTCATTTTGGAGGATTTCCATGGGAGCCATCACAAAGTGGCTGGAGCTTTACAAGTTCATTGGAGTCAGAGGATCCATTTTGAAAGCGATTAGAGTTTTGTATTTCTTTGAAATTAATAAATGTCTCTCCTGCAAAAAATTTCAAAACTTCTAGAATTCTCCCAGTAATGCTAACTTTTACCAATTAATAAAAAGTGACGAAAGATTAACTTCAACGATATATCACAAAGAGTAAAGAGGAAATGTCTGAACTGCGACCGGCAGATATCAGTTTTGCCAGTGATACGTCTTGGTTTTACATTAAATGATATTTCACATCAACTTTACTTTATTTCTGGTAAAAGAAATGTCGAATATAAATAGGATTTTCAAAATGCATTTTTAAGTATTTCTAAATTCATAGCTTTAATATTATTAATAGAAAAAGTATAAACCTCGCGAAAATACTACTCTTCAGTTTCAAAATATAGGGGAAAAAAACGAAAAAGATAAGTAGAAGAATAGTGTTAAACAAAATAGATTTCATGTCTTATAAGTTGTAGAGAGACTCCAGAAGGATACAGTTAGCGTAGAAAACTTTTAAGAAAACGGTTAAGCTTAATAGACAATGCAGCAAATACGGCAACAGGAAATACTATACTGCAAAAATAACATGTGTGGTATCAAAAAACTGTTACATCATGATATTACTGTCGCTAGACTAAGACTACGTGTTGTATTTTAAGTGGGAGGAACGGAAAAGTTTGGAAGAAAGCAAACATTAAAAAAGCGCTTAGTTAAGTTTCTCCAACACTCATATATAAACAAGGTGTATAATGTATTACAAAGTAAATAAAAAACTATAGCCAACTGTATACAGATTGTATAAGGAGACATAAACAAAGATTCAAAAAGCGAGGTGAAATTGATAGACATCGAGAGTAAATAAAGCATTATAAACAAGACAGAATGAACTAATTCTATCAATAACCAAACGGTGTTTAAAACCAAGGTAATATATTGCTCAATGTGGGTAAATCAAATGAATAGGGCAGGCAGTGGTCAAGTCTGGAAGTAGGAAACTTAAACATATTGGAGATGTATTATGAATATTGCATTTCCAGATGGAATTGTAAATCATGAAATAACAAAGCAGCACATATTGATATGTTGTTGTTGTTTTAATATTGACTTCAAATTTTGGCACAAGGCCAGAAACTTCGGGGAAGGGGATAAGTCGATTGAATCATCCATGATTTCTCAGCTGGTACTTATTTTTTCGACCACAAAAGGATGAAAGTCAAAGGCACCTTGATGGAATTTGAACTTAGAACTTATAGATGAACAAAATGCTGTTAAGCATTTTACCCGGCCCGGTAGCGATTCTTTTATATATATAAATGTGTATGTTTATATATGTTTGCGTGCCTGTGATTGTCCTCCCACCATCCCTTCACTACTGATGCTGGTGTGTTTACATACCGGTAACTTAGCGGTTCGGCAAAATTGACCGATAGGATAAGTACTGGATAAGAATTAGCAGAGATACCCGGCGTTGCCCGTGTTACATGCAAATGAAGGATGAGACTTTTATCTTATATTATGTGTAAGGAACTGGAATACATATGATTCGAATTTCATCAAAATTGCACATGAGGGTTCTTTCCCTCTTTACACACCCTAAAAAAATTCTAATCATGAGACATGTATCCCATACTATTGATCTTTATGCGCATATTCCAAATTTTCAGTCTTCTGGAACCCGTAAAAAGGATTTTGCTCCTGCAAAATGGAGCTTATGGAGCTCTAAAATGTGGGAATGAAGGCCCCTATTGGGGGAGGGTGTGTTAATGTCAACCGGAGAAGTTGAATTATTGGGAATGTTTTTAACTTGGGTCTTATAGTATGCCTGTATATATGTGAGAGTATAGTTTCACTTTAATAGTTTCAGTATGAAATTGAAAGTATTAAAGTGAAAGTATTTGAAATTACTGTAGCGACATGTTTCGTTTCACTTTTGACATGTAATACTGAAATAGTGGAATAGTTTCAGTGTTAATGTGAAAGTATCTGACATTACCGTAGAGTGATGTTATTGTTTCAGTTTTGATACGTAATACTGAAATAGTGGAGGAGATATGATATTGCTGTGGGCTCGAACTATGCAAGAAGTTAAAAAAAATTTGGGGCCTAAGACACTACATGGACCCTAAGTAAGGCATGTGTTAATTTGGAATGAAATTGGTTGTGCAAGTAAAAAGATGAAAAATATACTTGTATCAATTACACAGACACACATAGAGATAGATAGATAGATAGATAGATAGATAGATAGATAGATAGATAGATAGATAGATAGATAGATAGATAGATAGATAGATATAAGTGTTGAAGAGTA
>NC_068995.1:35115495-35118006 GCF_001194135.2 Octopus bimaculoides | reverse complement strand
TAGATAGATAGATAGATAGATAGATAGATAGATAGATAGATAGATAGATAGATAGATAGATAGATATAAGTGTTGAAGAGTAGCTGGCTTTGGTTTAAAAAGTATAGGATGATCAGTTGATTATGATTTTGTTCAACATCTTCCTCTCTCATACTCACACACCTATTGCCGCGGTCCATTCTCTCTGTCTCTCTCTCTCTCTCTCTCTTTCCTTGAGTAAACGATTGACACTAGATTTCCTGCTACTCTCTGTGAGAGGTGACCCACTAAGATAATTTCCTACGAATATATACCTCTGGTGCCACTCTCTTTACCGCTCCAAGAACCCTTCTTTTCTTTCTTCCATCTCCTCTTTCTACTTCTCCTACTCCTCTCTCTGTTTTAATCAGTTTTATAGGCTCACTGTTTTATTCTATCCTTCTTCTTGTTTACATATACTCTCCGGATTAGGGGCTCGTCTAGATTAATCTTTGTGTTTTGTATTTAAATTAATAGAATGTATAATTTCAAGAATATTCACGTTTGACTCTGTGTTTGCTTAGATCTATAATCAAAGGTGTTCCAACCGTGACCATTCCACTTTTTGTATGTCAGTGATTATATTCTCCAATGTAACTTAACATTTGTATCTCTTCATCGGGAAAGAAACCAGCGCCCTTGATCTTTACCCGCTTATTCTGATTTTCTGCAACTAAACTTCGGTTATATCTCATTCAGTAGAAAGAAAATTTACAGTTATTTAGCTATTGTTTATCTCTGTACATGCTACAGAATACTGGGTATTTTGTTTCATAGGGAGATAATACAAATGGAAGACAAAAGCAAAAACAAAAATATAAACAAATAAATAAATAAGCATTTACGCGTCACTTAAAACCATTTAGCATTGCACGTTTGCGGAAGGCATTGACATTATAACCCTTTACGTTTACCTTATTTTGAGATAAAGGAACATTTCCATTTATTTACAAATTACAACGAGGTATTTATGGAGATATGAACAGCGTCTGTATTGCACTCAAACAATATTCGTTGGAAACACATTTCCATATCCATTAGTCCATCACAGTTTAATTTTGCAAGTTTCAGCCTACCACAAAACATGCTGTAGAAACAATTATATCTTATTTTTCTTGTCTTTCTTTCGCGTACCTTCACTATATTCGTGGAGGTTTATTTAATTATTTATTGTTTTACCTTATCTGTTGGCAGTAAATTCTCTTTCTCCGTCCTCGTTTTCCTGTTACATCTATTACTGTTCTCCAAATAAACTACTCTACATACACAATTCTTGTTTTATTTTAGGCAGTTCAATTAAACATCTGCGCCAAGTATGAAGGAAAAAGACTCCACCTCGAATATTTTTTCTCAAAACAGAAATGTTTGTACATAGATTCATTTCCTGGTTCTTCTGTTTCACCGAAATATATTTTCAACATGTCTTTTCTCAAAATGTTGAATATTTTCGTGTTTACTTTTTCGCGAAAAAAGTCAGCTTCTTTATTGTATAGTTGATTATCTATTGCACGGTTTATTTATGTCCATACTCTCTCTATCTATCTATCTCTCCCCCCTCGCTCTCTCTTTCTCTCTCTCTCGCCCTCTCTGTCTCTCTCTTTCACTATCTCTCTCTCTCTCTCTCTCTCTCTCTCTGACAGATGGATAGATACTAGATAATATGTAGATAGATATGTTACGTCAAAATGTTATTAATAGTTATCCTCCCAACATGCCATCAATTATCATGTAAGATACAGAGACGTCTCAGACACATGCCAGAACCCTTCTGGTTATATTTGTACTTATTTGAGGATTTTGCTTTACTCCGAAATGCTTCTTTTGCCTTCAGTTCGTTTACATTCTCTTTATACAATTGCCGTCTATTCTTTTGGTTACTACTTTCACTGCTCTTTCTTCATTTTTCTTGTACGCTTCTATATTACTTTCCTATTTCTGTTTCTTATCTTTTGTTTTATGCTAAATTGTTTCATTTGTTTTAATTTATGTCTTCGTATTTTCTCGAATTCTGTAATAATTCGTTATTCAGCTCTCGAAATTTAAAGATATCTAATTGGGAGGAATTCAATTGGAATATCCTTTACGAATGTAAAATCCTCCAGGGATTCTGTTTCGTGCAAATAGTCTGTTTTTTCTAAAGATGAAAAACAGTTGACTACATTCATTAAATACAATTGAATATTCACCAGAATTCAGTATTGCTTTGTCATTTTAACCTCATTGGTTAAATTTTAATTACTAATACTGGTTTCAAATTTTGACCCAAGGTCAGCAACTGGGGATGGGGTAAGTCGATTACGTCGACGCAAGAGCTTAACTGCAGCTTATTTTATCGACTCCGAATGCATGAAAGGCAAAGTCGATGCATTTAATTATATAATATATATATAAACATAAATAATATATATATATATATGCCCCAGCATGGCCACAGCTTTCAGCTGAAATTGATAATACACACACACACACACACACACATACACACACACACAC
>NC_068995.1:35110987-35114662 GCF_001194135.2 Octopus bimaculoides | reverse complement strand
ATATTGGAGACATGACGAAATCGTTAACACTTCAGGCAAGTGTTTTTCGGTGGTGAGTGTGGGAAATATACACAAAAATTTAAAAGCTAGAGCAGTGGAGAGAAATGCGTACAGTGATGGGTATGTAATCGTGAATTAAAATATGTATAGAGTTCAAAGATGGTAATGCGTGCATATTTAGACGTGTTCTGTATTTTTCGATGAATAAATTTACTTTATTTAAATACTCTTGTATAGAAATTATATCTTTGCACTAGTAGAAGGGGAAAAATTTGAAATTTGGTTTGGTGCTACCTGCACTTCTTTCTTTGTTCACTTAAAAGAATCTGTCTGTATAGCGGCAACCGGATCTGCTCTATATGTAGAGTGATTCTCCGTTTCAATTTAATACTCGCCTGTCCTATATAGCTATGTCCACAACCTGAGCAGGTTACTGCATAACAATTACCAAGCAAGCAAATATGTGAATATCCAAGCACCAGATGACTCAAAGTTAAGGCCCATTATAGCTGGCCTAGCCTGTGAAACCCACTGCCTAAGCAATTTTCTAGAAATACATCAAAATTTTCATTAGAGACGATTTAGACATGCTAGAACACCTACCAAAAACAATTAATGAAGAGGCAATTTAGGCTTCCTTTGATGTTATCAATCTTTACACCAACATCACACATGACTCTGGAATAAAAGCAATCAAATTGTGGTTGGAAGATTATCTTGAAGTACTTCCGGAACTCATAAATCAGGTCTTTATTATTGAATCTTTAAAATTTATACTTCAGAACAATTATTTCCTATTTGATGACACCTACTACCGGAAATGCGATGGGAACGAAAGCAGCCCCTGTTCTTGCGAAACTAATAATGGGTTATTTTGAAATGTCAGAAGGAACAGTCAGAAATGTCGTCTTCGAAGTCATCAGATATAAGTCTTATAGGATGCAGAAGGGTCAATTTGTCAGAAAAAGCAAAAGAAAATCGCTACACCTCCATATACTTTTTCTCTCGTATATTTCTACCTGCTTCAGTACTCTCCCTTCCTCCAACCTACCTTCATTCTTTGAATTCTCCTTCACCACCCTACCGGCATCTATAACTATCCATTTTAATATTCTCCCCTCCCTTCTATCGTTCTGCCATTTTCTCTTTCTCATTTCTAGAGCGCCAACCATCCCTGACTAATGACATGTGTCATCAAATCCAACGAGAACGACCACCCTTCATAACGATACCCATCTACCCCTTCACACTCACTTCTGTCTCTCCACTTTTACTTCTATCCTTCTACTTCTACCCTTCTACTTCTATCCTTCAAGGATATATGATAGATACCTATCTCTCCTCCTTGATGATAGAGGCTCAGTTTGCCTGTTTAGATATATCCACTACTGGTTGAATATCCTTGACCCTGGTACTCTCTCTCTATCTCTCTCTCTATCTCTCTCTCTCTCTCTCGCTTCCTTCTCTGACTCTCATACCTTCTTGCACTTCCTTGCTTCAACACTCCTCACGCTCTTCTCGAGCCGCCCACGTACTTTTATTGCCCTTCATCTTCACCTATTGTACCTTTAACGTTTCCTGCATTATAATATGATATTTTAGATACCTATCTCTCCTCTTTGATGATAGAGGCTGGGTTTGCCTAATGTTTAGATGTATCTACTACTGGTTGAATATTCTTGACTTTTTGCGAACTATATCTGCTAGCGTTAGGAAGTAATTCCGAACCCACAGATACAGCTGTCGGACCTGTCGTACCATACCTTTTCCTTTAAGTTTTTTGTGCTCTTATACTTTGCATAAATATGCTCATATATTTATACATGAATGTTTTGCAGCGCTGTCTCTCTTTCCCCCTCTTTTTCTCTCTCTCTCTCTCTCTTTATATATATACTCTCTTTCTCTCTCTCTCTCTTTATATATATATATACATACATACATGCATATAAGTACACATCCATGCATACTAACACACACACACACACACACACACACACACACACACACACAAGTGTGTTGTACGTATGCGTATATACTCACGCTTTATTAGGTACACTTGTAAATATGCGTGATCATAAGAACAAATCCTCAAATATTCATACATGTATGTATGTGTATGAGCAGGGAAACGTGTGCGTATATGTATGTATGCATGCTTGTGTCCGTGTTTGATTTGTACCAACGTGCTGACGGTTGTGTAAAATATGTCTGTGAATATATATAAAATATGCAGATATATAATAATGAATGTTCGTGTGTGTTACCCTACGTTTATTTTCTCCACTATACATAATATATAGAGAGGCTTGCCTGCATTAATGCAAAACACGTAAACCAAGATGTTCTGTAATGTTACTGGTTGATTTATAAGTATATTTATTATCTTTTCATTACAGTTATTTTTACTTTGAATACGAATAGTTGTGAAAATATATTTATAAGCCTACCTTGTTACCTGAGATGCATATAATATTTTTAGATTACAAATATACATATAATTATGTTTCTTTTTCTCTAATGTGTCTACATCTTGGCTACTTAAGTCTTATACACTATATTTTAACAATCAGATATGACACACGTACGTGGCAATGGCTATCATTCATCATAAGCGAAACCATTACGAAATTTTAAGTATTAAATAAATGTTTGCAAAAAAAATTGCTAATGCTAATTAATTTAGGATAACATCAAATACGATGCAGAAGAAACCGTGCAATTTCATTATTTCTCTCTCTCTCTCTCTTTTCTGCTTTTCCTTTTTCTATGCATACCTCAAACACAAACACATGTTATATTGTAGGGATCACGACAGCTATGGTAATTATTTGGTCTATTTAGCCGAAAGGGTACTCAATACAAGTATCATTGATAGTTTCATTATATCAACTAATCAATGGAACAAGGAATGCAATATTACATAGTTAAGAATGTCTTTGTGAATCTGCTATATTAGCAACATTTGCTGTAATGTAACGTAGTATAAGTATGGTAAAATGAATACAAATAGAGTGTAGCTGTTGTTAAGATTTCGCTACGCACGTTTCGACAGCATAGCTATATATTTAGTGATGATGCATTATATTATACGAATTATATAACCAAACCCCGTTTTGAGAGATTTTCAGCAGTTGACAGACTACAGTAATCTGCAATGAGTCTAATTCGAACTTGGAGAAGTTTGAACTAAAGGCAAGGTTTGGTTATGTAAGTCAAACTACGAAATTTGTAAATTGCCATGGTTCCGAAATGTGCGTAGCATAATTTGGTCAAAATTAACTGCTATTCATATTTTTACATACATACATACATATATAATACACATACACACATTCACACACATAAACACGCACAAACAAAAACATACACACACATACATATGTATGTATGTATGTATGTATGTATGCATGTGTGTATGTATGCATGTATATATGTATGTATGTATGCAAGTATATTGCATGTAAACATGCATATGTGGGTGACATGATTTTTTATTTATTTTTATTTTACTTTGTGCTAGTCATCACAGCTGAGATAATGCTACAACGCGTTTGTGAATGCATAAATAATTCTTCAGCCAAATTACCATGACTTTGACATTTCTTCTTCTTCTTCTTCTTCTTCTTCTTCTTCTTCTTCTTCTTCTTCTTCTTCTTCTTCTTCTTCTTCTTCTTC
>NC_068995.1:35101814-35110884 GCF_001194135.2 Octopus bimaculoides | reverse complement strand
AGGGAGAGTTCACAAAAAACAAAAGACGAAGACAGGGAGTGTAGAAAACAACCATTATAACGCTAGGGAATTGAAAAAGTCTTTAACGTTTCGAGCCTACGCTCTTCTACAGAAAGAAACAAGGAGAGAAACAATGAGAGGAAAAATGTGTGTAGTGGTCAGCGAACTATCGTGGCGAGTGTGTGTGTGTGTGTGTGGGGGGGTATTTCATAAAGATGCCAAGAATGAAAAAGGGAGTAAAATCCCTCCAACTTATAGGTTGCTGCAATGGTGAAACAATTGTGTAATTCTGTAACAGATGAGTGTTGATGACAGGGAAGATTGCACTAAATTCATTCAATCATCAGGTGTCTTTGTTATATCTGGTGACGATTTCCATTCACTCCCCTGGCAGGAAATATCGGACAGAATTCTGTTTTTATAGCTTTTGTTTTTTACGTCAACATATTAGACACATAAAGAATGACTAACAAGCTAGAGCAAGAAATAATTATTGAAGGTGCCCCACATTAATATTGAACCTAGAACCAGGTCATAGCGAAGCACACTTCTTAACCTGACACTCTTGCATGCACCCAAAATTTAGAACCCCCACCCACCTTTGTGTTATTCAGACAAGTTACATATTGCGTAACTGAGGACCGCATTACGTATTATAGCAAAGCTTTGCCTCCCGAAGCATAGCACACAAATCTGTCCAATTATTTGATACTTTAGATTATTTATCAACTATATAAATCGAATTGCAAACAGAAAACACAAACAAGCAATTAATATATGTAGTTTGATTTTATTGATACTCACCAAACAGCTTTTCTATGTAAGGAAGGTAAAACTGTTTGATATTTTGGAATTAAACAGACCAGATATATTAGCAGAAAATAATTAGCATACAATTAGAATATTAATATTAATGATGTATTAATGAAAATTATAATCTGATTTCAATGTTAAAGGACAAATAGCATTTGTGGCAAAGCAGTAAAAGAAATCAATTTTTAGCACGAATTGTTTACTTAGTTCTATCACGTTTCATGGGACTTGAAGGGCGTATGCGTGAATAGAAAACTCATCTGAATTTGAATTAGTTTTTCGGATTTATTTTCATACTGTCATCAATATTTGAATGAAAGAGCACTTGTTTAACGACATTCGTTTGAGAGAGACGAACTATCTCACAAGAAATTAAATGTAAAAGTAATGATTCAGTTGCAATAAATTTAGGTCATCTTTATACTTGTTTTAGTTATTGGATTGTGGTTATGATGGGGCACGGTCTTTAAAAATTTTAGTAGGGCGAATCGATCCGCTGTCAAGAGGCTGTAGGGCGATAAACACACACACGCACACACGCGCGCACACGCGCACACACACACACATACATATATATATATATGAGGAGCAGACCCCCTTCGGTCATGAAAGACCATGAGATTGCACCTAGAAAGTTACCCTCCGAAGCACAAGTCCGGGCAAGATTGTTTGTGGAAGACCAGCAGTCACCCATGCATGCCAGCCTCCCCTCTCCACACCACTGATGTTATCCAAGGGAAACGCAAAGGTTGATACAGCTTGGCAACAGAGATGTCGCCATTCATTTCTAAAGCTGAATTAACAGGATCAACGTGAAATAATGTGTCTTGCTCAAGAACACAACACGCAGCCTGGTCCGGGAATCGAACTCACAACATCACGATCGTAAGCTCGACGACTTAACCACTGAGCCATGCGCCTCTCCACACCACACACTGCACTGAGCCACACACACACACACACACACACACACACACATATATATATATATATATATATAAGTTCCAGGTGTTATCCATACAACATTTCCTGCAACTGGCATGGTTTTAGGGGTTGGCAGCAATGAAGGACATGTCATGCTTCCTTACTTCTTTCCACAAGGCCTTAGAGTTAACTCTACCGCCTACATTGAATTCCTGGAAATAATTGTTAAACCCTGAATAAACAGTGTATGCATTGGAAGCCATCTGTGTTTCAGTAAGACTGCACTATCACACATGGTTCTAGTAACACAGGAATGGATGGCTGAAAATTTTCATGATCTAACCCCTAACATTTGCCCTCCTACTTCCCTAGAACTCAATCCATAGAACTATTAAATGTGGAGCGTTGTTGAGAGAGAGGTCAATGAACACGCCCCTAATACCAAAGATTCTTTGAAAGCTGCCATAGTCAGTGTAATGTCCAAAATGAACCAGGATCACTTCATTCGATTATGTAGATGATTTAGATCTCATATAGAAGCAGTTGTTGAAGCTGAAGGTGGCTTTATTGAATAACACCATAGAAAAAAGGTTTATTTTTATCCTCATGGCATTTTTTGATAAATAAAGTTATTATCTGATTATATTTCTATTTTTTTATTTTAACAAAAATCTGTCCCTAAATATCTTTCGCACCCTGTGTATATACACAATTTAAAGTGGTAACTTCTTTTATAAGGATGTAAAATATCTAATTTTCACTGTACAATACCCTATATATAATATTTAGTTGAAATTTTTTTCTCGAATATAAATGGGTATATATACACAATATACAATGATGAAAGAAAACTGAAGAATTTAAATTGACATATGTTCATTTATTAGCATAGTATCATATTATTATTACAATAATATAAAAATATAAAAATAAATATAAATACAATTCCTACAATTGTTTTGATTCGAAACCCAAAACCAACAACAAATTTATAAAATTCAAATTATGGAAATATTTGGAGGGAAGAATCTCATCAGCATAATTGAAGAAAATCACATATGAAACACACTGAATCAATACATGTTTATGATTGTAAGTGTGAGCGTCAATAATTTAAATTTTAAAAATAATAAATAAAATGAAATAAAATAAAAACTAATATACCGGTTATAAAATATGTTTGTGTATATTAAAGAATATTAATTTAAGTATATTCCTGTGCGTTAGTATTTTAAAACAGAAATAATTCGTTATTAATCTATATTGACTTTCAGTTCTATACTATAAAGGCAATTACAACAAACACACACAAAAACAAATGTTTTTTAGAAAAATATCCAAGCCGACAATAAATAATATTATAATTGTTTTATAAATTATACCATAGCCATTATTTATTATCCATGGTAAAGTGTACGTTAAGAATTGAATCAAAAAAGTAATTTTTTATATATATATATATATATTCATATATGACACAGAAAATGTGTCATGGACAACTGGAAACGGTGTTTCCTGGAGTTAAATAGCAGTAGCATTGTTCCCTTTCATGGGGCTGTCACATTACGTTGACAACATACCATCACTTTATTGTGCTGCTACTGTATAAATTTCTCTGAAAGATTTAGCAATGTTATATATATATATAGTGAATCCAAACGAAGAAGAACAAACAAGAAAAAACAACAACGCGAGGACGTGGTACAAGTATTGTATTATCAAACGCTCCAGGAAAGGAGAGAAAGAGGATTTTATATTTCGAACAAAGCTCTTCTTGAGAAAGAGAGGAAAGTCCAAAAGAAGGGAAGGCGGAGGAAGAAAATCGCCGACAATACAGACGTGGTTACATTTTGAAATGATCAGAAGGGTATGGGTGAAGAAAAAGTTCTTTCTCAGACAGGTGAAGCAAGAGAAGGAGGTATATGTGTATGTGTGGGTATGTGCGTGCGCACAGGTCTGTGTGTGGGGGCCTTAATAGCACGTGTATGTGCGTATGTGTGTGTGTGTGTGTGTGGTTCTGGCTGTTTATATGTGTGTGCCCGTGGGTTTATGTGGGGGCATGTGTGTATGTATGCTTGTGTGTGTGTGCGCGTGTGTGCATGTGTGTGTGTGCGTTCTTGTGTGTGCACGGGTGCGTGTATTTTTTCGGGTGTGTGTATATGTACGTGTGTGCGTATATGTGCGTGTATGTAGAAATAAAATAAAATATAATAAATTATAATAAAAAAAATTATAATAAAATAAAGTTGATAGGGGATAAAGAAGAAGTTAATACAATATAAATGGCGCAATTAAAAACAAAAATAAAATAAATTTGCTTTGTTGCAGGAGGGTGTAGAGAGAGTCATTAGGAGGAGGAGGTTGTGTTTAGTCCGAAGGGGATAGTTATTCATAGATAAAAAATATAACACTGTTCTAAGCGGAGTCACGAGTGTGTGGATCCGTAGTGCAGAGCGAGGCCAAAGACGGAGATGTTAGAGGGGGAGTGGTTGGCCAAGCGGAAGTGACGGGCGACAGGGGTGTTCGAATGCAGCAGAGCATACCTTAGAGGTTCGGTGAACCGCTCGGCCAGCCAGTGGCCCGTCTGACCTACATATAGTTTACCACAGACGTTGTATCTAATACAGTATATGAGGCTAAAGGAGGTGCAAGATAAGGAATTTGTGATGTGAAGAGTGTGCTGGTTGGAACCAGTGAGGGAAGTAGTGTTGGTGATGAAGAGGTAGGTGTGAGTGGGAGGATCCAGTTGGGGCTGGGGGAAGAGGAGAAGGTGCTACGAACAAGTAGATCACGTCAGTTCCGGGTGCGTTTAAATGAGGACAATGGTAGGCTGGGGAAAATGGAGCGAGTGATGAGATTGAGCTAGAGACGACGGAAGGCCCGTAGGATCCTCCGACGAAGGGGTAGGGTGGAGGAGTGGAAAAGGAGGGGAAAGGGGGAAGTTAGGGATTGGTGTAGGAAGGAGATAGAGCGGTAGTTCGATCGATTCGACAAGCGTGGGCAAGGGCGGTTTGGACAAAGGTTGAGGGGTATCCTCGATGCATTAACAGGCGGGAATGCTTCTGAGACTGGGACTCGAAATCCTGGTCATATATATATATATATATATATATATATATATATATATATATATATATATATATATATATAGAAAGATGACCAGTAGGGTGGACATTTAATATGCTAGAAATAGCTCACATGTTGTGTCTACTAAGACCTAGTAGTTCTCAAAAAAAATTAGCGAAATACCAAAACCATAAGCGGGCAAGACATTGAAAATTACATATAATTAAAAAGTTATTCGTGGACCAAGGTTTCGGAGTTAAAAATCTCTTACCGAGAAAATCTGCTCCATCTTCAGCACGAACTGATTTTTAACTCCGAAACCTTGGTCCACGAATAACTTTTTAATTATATGTAATTTTCAATGTCTTGCCCGCTTATGGTTTTGGTATTAGTTTTATTCGGACCACAATTACAAGGATTATAACTATGGGTACTATTATTTAAGGAGACACTATCATTATTATTATTGTTGTTAGTACAGTTATTAAGCGAAACCCTTTTAGCGTTAAGAACATAGGTGTTATGCGAGGAAATAATTTGTAGGAGGTTATTGGTGTTGGAGAAATGAATTTGGATATGGTGTGCGTTGAGAATTTTGGGGAAAGTTCCTTTCGATGACTTGAAGATATTGGCATGGAAGGTTGCTTTTAACTTTCTTTTCCGTATGGAATAAGAAACCAAATAGTTTTACTAGGTTCATGCGATTCATAGTGAGATTTCTCAGTAAAAAACTTGAAGCTTTTTTTTATTTTTCCAGAAAAAGTGGGGAAGTATAGTTACTTCCCTTAGACTGTCTATTTTTTAAATTTTCCAAAATTAGGTTTTTGGCTATTCCGATATTAGGGGTTATCATTTGGATTATTACCTATGGGAGAAACATTATGAGTATTATCATTATTATTAGTAGTATAACTACTATCAAACAGATTATGAGAGGTTGAAACAGGATCAAGAGGGTTATAATACTTAATTTGCTCCTTAAATCCTGCCTGATATAAGGATAAATTATAGAAATCAGCGTTAATAATAATAATGGAAACGTTAATACTGGCGGATAATTTAGAGATTCTAAGCGATATGTTTTTTAGCCAAATTTTTTGTTATATTAGTAGGTTGATTGCTAAAACTGCTGATATATTTTAGATTGGTTGAAGGTTTATGGTATGAGAAATATAAAGATGTATTTAAGTTGAATGTAAGATCAAGGCAATTAACCTTTGATCTATCATCATCAAAGGTAATATTTAGGCCCATATTACTAAAGAATTTAAGATTATGTTTAACATTTCGCAATTCTTTATTAGAAATATTTTGGAGGTAAAGGAGATGTTCTCCAGACACGTCTTACTTCTCCTCAGAATTAACACCTGCTCAAGTGTGATTACTAATTCCTTAGGCGCTTATGTGACAGTTGGCTACATTATAACTGTTCCTCTGGATCTTTCCTTGTAAATTGAACACACACACACTCACACATACACACACACACACATCAACGACGGTCTTCTTTAAGCTTCCATCCACCAGATCCATTCAGAAGTTTTTGGCCGAACCGAGACCTATAGTAGAAGACATATGCCAAAGTTGCCACTGAGTGGGATTGAACCTGGAGCTATGAGGTTGGGATGCAAACTACTCGGCCACACCTGAATAATAACAATCAGCAACTGAGTTTTATTTACATTATTGAATCGTGTAGTAGAATGTCAATATATAAAGGAAAGGAGTTAAACTACAGTATGTAATGCACGTAACCCATTACTTAACAGATTAGCAAGACATATCATGTGAGTTGGACGGCAAATATTTAACTGGTGAGTAACTCTCAGAAACTTGTTGGCACAGAGGAATGTACAAAGTAAACAGAAAACATTTTGTTAAATTTCGGGAAAGTCAAAACAATATATTTCTCAATGAACTTAACTGGTAGGAAATAGATTGTAGACTACATTGCAGTTACTCACTTTCCTATCATTATTCAAATAAATATGTGCATTTCTTGTACTACACAATGCAATACAAACAGTAAAATAGAAAAGCAAAATATTTTGCACATGCAGGTTATATAGCTTAATTTTCACATGTAACACTGACTTGTGTTTGATTTTGAGTGCGTAGCATTATGTTTTGTGACTAAGAGAGAAATTTTATGCATTCTACAAATGGAAGGAACATTTTATAATTATTGTTGCCTGTAACATTGTACTATATATTTTATATTTTTACTTTGGTCAACGTAAATGTAGAAAGGTATGCTCTAATTCCTTATTAATGTATTGTTTGGAAAAATTTCACTTAATCAAAATGTTAATAAATCATTAAGTAGGAAATGAAATAGATGTTGTTTACAAATCATGTATACAAATCAATTAGGTGAAATCAATTAGCATGTATTTGAAACATTAATATTTATGATTATCTATTTCGTCTGTCTTTACGCTCTGAGTTCAGATTCAACCGGGGTCGACTTTGCTTTTTATCCTTACGGTGTCGATCAAATGAGTACCAGTTGAAAACTGGGATCGATATAATCAACTTATCCCCACCTACCCACATGCGCAAACACGTACTGCTGGCCTTGTGCCAAAATTTGAAACCAATATCAATGTTTTCTTGATTCGAAATATAATCTTTTAGTTCAATTTTAAACTTTATATTATACAGCAATGGAAGCAAGTATGACTATATAAAGGAATCCATATTTTGTAGGAAATCCGGAATTCAATTCGACGTATTATATTTCTCAGGACTTATTCATGAATCGCATGCTCATATACAACTGAATTTCTCATTTGATGTTAATAAAAGAACAAGCTGTATCTTGATGGTATTCCTATCAAAGACTGACAGCAGCATATCAAGCCAAAGGTAAAATATTTATTAGCAATAAGTTTAGATAAAGCAATAAAAAATAGTGACGTCAAGATACTTACATTGTCGACTGCAGATAAATAAAATAGTCTGGCAGAACCTCAAACGAAGTGATGTAATATATCTAGACCGTTACTCTAATAGTGGTGATATTGTACTATTCTTAGAAGATAATATAATACATTTTATACCGCAAATGTAATTATTGGTTGAATAACTCTCCAAGTCGTGCTGGCACAGCCATCTTACAAATTAAATCTAACTTTCTTTTTTTTTTTACGCATCAATCAAATCAAAGCTATTTCGTCATTAACTTATTTCGGAAAGAAATATGTTCTAAGTAGGTTATATTGAATAAATAGTTATAGGATATATATTCTTTTCTACTCTAGGCACAAGGCCTGAAATTTTGGGGGAGAGGGCCAGTCGATTAACTCGACACCAGTACGCAAATGATACTTACTTTATCGTCCCCGAAAGGAGGAAAGGCAAAGTCGGCCTCGGCAGAGTTTAAACTCAGAACGTAAAGAAAGACGAAATACCGTTAAGCATTTCGCCCGGCGTGCTAACGTTTCTTATTTTTTTATTGCCCACAAGGGGCTAAATATAGAGGGGACAAACAGGGACACACAAAGGGATTAAGTAGATTAAATAGACCCCAGTATGTAACCGGTACTTAATTTATCGACCTCGAAAGGATGAAGGGAAAAGTCGACCTCGGCGACTTTGAATTTGAACACAGAACACAGACTTTGAATTTGAACACAGAACGTAGCGGCAGACGAAATACTGCCAAGCATTTCGCCCGGCGTGCTAAGTTTTCTGGCAGCTCGCTGCCTTAGTCATAGGATATATGCTGAAGGAAACATGTTGTAGACTACGTCACAGCATTCTTGTTTCCATTATTGTTATTGTTATTAAGGCAACGTGCTGGGAAAATCTTTGGCACACTAAGCAAAAATATTTATGGCATTGCGTTCGTCTTAACGTTCTTAGTTGAAATTCCGCTGAGGTCAACTTTTCCTTTTATCCCCCTGGGTTCGAAAAAAATAAGTACCATTTGAGGACATGTGTTGATTTAATCGACTTAGCCCCCCCCCCCGAAATTGCTGGCCTTGTGCAAAATTCTGAAACCAATATTATTGCTGTTATTTAATATTATGAGTTAAGTAGTTATAAAACTTAAACTAAACATTATGTTAGAGCATTTCCTTAAAATTATACTAAAATTTTTGAGAAAATATTTGAAAGTCATTTAAATATGGGGGCATTCTTATAGTGTGAAATTCATGATTTTGGAGCATAGTTTATGACGTGATAAAAAGAAAAACCTTGTGTTTAAGGATAAAAATTTCATCTCTAAGGAATGAATTATTTGAACGAAAGGGCTTACAAA
>NC_068995.1:35094596-35095822 GCF_001194135.2 Octopus bimaculoides | reverse complement strand
CAAATCTCACCTGCGAACCCATGGAAAACAAACCTCACCCAGCTATTCTGATTATATGTCTGTGCACACGTTTGAATGTGGTGTGTGCCAGAGGGTTTGCAAATCCAATGGGGGTCTTAAAAGACATGTTAGGATCCACAATGAGCAGAACTTACTTGCAGGTATTGGTAGTGCAAATCAGAGGTACAATCTGTGTGGGTGTTTTTTCAAAACACTGTCTGGTTTAAAAAGCCACATCAGACGCCATGAAAGGGCTAAGGTGTAGGTGCAGGAGGTGGTCAAACTCTGTTTAAGGAGTAGACAACCACCATGTATGTATGTATATATGTGTGTGTGTGCGTGTGTTTGTGTTTGTATGTAGAATGGGCGGACGTGTGTGAGTTTGCGTGGAATGGAATTTGCTACTATTATGAATATACATAATTTTGATGTTTACTTTTACGTGCCCAATGTAGAAAATTAGCTGGAAGAAAACAGTTTAATATTGAGTCAGAGATAGTGATTGCAAAAAAAAGAAGAAAAAGAAAAAAGAAAAAAGAAAATACATAAAAAGAGATGGAGAGAAATAATGAGGCAGTTAGCGGAGAAAGTGCATGTGACCAGTAGATATGTTTCCAGGGAAACATGTTTTGTCTTGTTAATCATTTGAAACTTTTTTTTTACATTAGGTATGAATACGTTCATATTTTACTTCCTAATAGAAATATTTGAACAAGCATTTGTATTTTCTTGGTCAAATAGAAACCTCGTTGCTGCAAAACTGAAATCCTCCTTTGCAAGTATTCTATTTCTCTTATTTCTTTCTTTCAGCAACATATGTTATATTTAACGATCAATACACACGCTTCTATATTTATAAATAATCTGTTTAAATGAAGAAATTCTATGCATATTATCCTTTTTCTTGTTTAATATTACAAACGTATAAGATGGAGTGCTGGCATAATCGTTAGCACGCCCGGCGTAATGCTTAGCGGAATTTGGTCCAATTTTATGTTCTGAGTTTAAATTCTGCCGATGTCGACTTTGCCATTGTTACTTTCAGGGTCGATAAAATAAGTACCAGTTGAGCATTGAGGTCGATATAATCGACTACAGCCCATGGAAAACAAGTGGGGCGGTGAGCTGGCAGAATCGTCAGAACGTCAGAAAAATGCTTTGCTGTAATCCGTCCGTTTTTATGTTCAAATTCAAAGTTGACTTTGCCTTTTAACAATATCGGATTC
>NC_068995.1:35093638-35094246 GCF_001194135.2 Octopus bimaculoides | reverse complement strand
TATAAATTCATCTTTTATTGAATCACTTGTGCCGTTTTTGACCCTCTTCTCAGACCAAATTAAAATGGCTTCCATCAGAACAGATCAACACATTTGCAAATCTTAGCCTTGCGAAGGTTGATTGAGGAGATTATAAATCATAAAAAGAAGCACTGCTTATCTTCATAGACTTACTTTAGGCATTTGAATCCATCCAGAGAAATGTTATGTCCAGAGGTCCTTATGTGCATAAGGCGTTCCGGATTTCATCGTTGAAGCCATGAAACACATGTAAGTAGATACTTCATCTGCAATGGTTACTCCCGAAGAAGAAACTGATTTGTTTGTTGGTGAATATTAGAGTCCTGCAAGGTGATCCTTTGGATCTTTTTCTCTTCATTGTGATTCTGGATTATGCTCTGAATGTGCCACTACATTATACAGGGCCAGAATGAAACACCGCGACCGACCTGATGGCATGCGAAATCTTCAACAGTATCCAGCTGCATTTGGCAAAGCTACACATTCGAACAGGATGTCAGTCTTCTCCTGCAACGAGTGCAATAATCTAATTTGTTTGATTAGTCAATGTCACAGATTCACAGATTAGCGAATAAGTACAAGCCCCC
>NC_068995.1:35089727-35093628 GCF_001194135.2 Octopus bimaculoides | reverse complement strand
GCTCTCCAGCGGCATAAAACAGTTTATACGTAATATCAAAACCTGGAAAGAAGTTGTGGACATGGAAATTTACAATAGTTGACTTAACGCAGGTCAGCTCTAATATATATAATTTTTTCTGTTGTCACTATGAAAAATAAAGAAAAGACGAAGATGTTACAGAATAAAACAAAGGGAATGGTAATATGAAGAAAAATGGAAATTTGAAGATTGTCAGATGAGATCGAGAAGTAAATTAAAAAAATTAATAGTAAAGTAAAATCGAGCAGAATGTTATACAAATCATTAATATAAGGATAGATAAAGTATAATGGAATAGAACAGAACCTATATAAATGAATATAATCGAAATATTAACATTGTTTTAAGATGAGAAAGAGGAGACGAGAGATACAATGAAATTGTTGAGAGGACAAGAAGGAACTAAAATAATGAGGTATAAATGGAAGAAAGAAGGTTGCAGGGAGGGATGGGCTGGAAAGAGAGAGATGATGAATAAATGAATATTAAAAATGAAAAGACATTTTAGGCAATTTAAAATATAGCGGATGAAAGCGACCAGCGAATGAAAGAAAGATATTTGATGATAAAACAAATAACTTTTTTCAATTTGCGTGTTAAAAAAGAGGAAAAGATATGCGAAAGTAGATGTAGTATAGAACGAATTACTGAAAGTTATCCAAACATAAATGAAGTAATGCAAACAGCAGAACTAAAATTATGAAACGAAACAAGATATTATTGAGAAATTCTTGAAGATTTTAAATACGAAATGTAAAAGAAATGCAAAAATGAAACATTCTTGCAAAACACGATGTAAGAACGAAATGAAAATCATTTGCACGTAACCAGAATTTTTCGAAGCAGTTGTCATTTAAAAATATAGTTCCTTTATTGAACACGAAAGTTATAAAAGTTTATCACAAATATATAATATTCTCATTTTTATATATATAGATTATATACATCAGGAAAGTTTCCTGCTAAAAGTACATTGAAAATCCAAATGATTTTTTTCCCATTAAACATTATTTCATTTTCTACTGAAATTCAAGTATTAAGAGGCAGATGGTTTATAATCAACGGATGACAAGACAAATTGTTTTGGTTGTGAGAAACCAGAAAGTAAAACAGAAGTTTGTATTGCCTGAGGAATGCAATATAATTTGGATGGATTTTACTCGACACTAGATTCGTTATGATTGTTTCACATGTCCCTTCGTCCATGTCAAATTTTCAATACAATTTAAGATATGGCAACAAGATGGCAATACCTTGAATATTGGTTAAGTTTCGCCATATAAGAATTTAATCAATTGCCCGAATGTCGCCGTAAATAGTGGAGTATGAATGTAGCAATAACATACTGCTCCATTGGCTGAATCAATCTGGTTGTATTTGGAGGAAGAAAGGCAATTGAACATTTTCTGCTTACCAGGTTAGAGCCTTTTTCACAAGAAGCTAGGCTAGTTAACCAACACTTCTTATTTGATTACTATATAGCAGTAATATGAGACTTGCGAATATCTTCTCCTCGTTACCTGTATTTCAGAATGATAGCCAATCAGTGGTTTGAGTTTAGTTCACACGAATCATTACCATCAATTGGGAGTGGGTATTAGTAAGATCTTTGTTATTCGTTTCCGGAGCAAGCCTGTCTCATCTGCATCAAACATTTTCTGTAATGTGTATCCTCATTTACCAATATCATTTTACAGTAAAGCTAGAAATGCAGCTTCAGTTTCTTCTTCGATGTTTGTTATTTGCATGTGATGCGATCTTGGAGGATTCTTCAAAACCCGCAAACCAACTACGACTTACTATGATGTTTCCACCTCGATCTAAAACGAAGTACTTTCCATTGCTAATGAAGTATATTTACATCTTTCCTTAGTACGGCATGTAGCACATTTATAAAGCCCCGTTCATGTATGTTCTTTAATCATATATTTGAAATACTTTCCAGGATTTCCATTAGGCTGATTCCATTCATTGTTAAATTTGTATGTGTTAATCGTGTAACAGATTGAGCTCAAGACTGATATAGATTTTTCTGGTATTTTTGCAAACGACAGGCTCTGAAACACTGTTATCACTTAACGATCAACAACTATAACAGTTGTAACATTCGTACGATTGTTGGTTGAAGACCGAGAGAACTTTTAATATCTACTGTTACCTTCCATCATCGAATCTCCTTCTAACGTAACATTATTTTATACCTATGCATAGCAGTGGCACACAATCCACACTTAGCAACTATTAGAGCACTGACAAATCGAGGAATATGTGTTTGCCAACCGAAAATTGTAAAGTGCATTTTACCACTACTCATAATAAAAAATGGCTAGTTTTTAAAGATGCAAAGTTTGTAGTAGTTCACCGATCGGTCACTTTATTTTAGCTTGTACATTTGACACTCTCCTATTTATTTATTCATATATATATATATATTTATTTATTTATAGCTTACAATTTTTTATTTAGTATCATGTCTCATAGGACAGCAGGATGGCAAACACTTTGGGGAAAATCAGAAAGGAAATATTTTGCTATCAGTAAATCTAAGAAATGTCCAACAGACTTGCTGTAATAGTGATTAAATTCTATCCTGTTGAATACTATTCTTGATTTAGTTTACATTGTATATTTTATTTTTAAAATATTGCTGCACTTTAAAAGTGTTACGTCTGTATGAATTAGATTGGAGACGTGTAAAAATTGTATTTAAGCTGACGTTTGTGAAATGCCGAATGTCTAGTTATGATGGTTTAATTATTTATTCTATTTTCCGAACTAAAAAGACAAGTTAGAAAATAAATGAAAACAAAAAATCAGTTTGACAGATAGACACTTTCTGAATTTTCATTCGATAGTATTTATGTTTATATTATTTCGTATCAATATTATAAGGAAACGGCGTTAAACGAAACGAGGTTGAGCGTCGGTAAGTTTGTGTTATTCCTTCAAATACAAAATGGGTTGGGTCTGGAGCACTTTTTAATCATACTTTTTTATTCTGTGCTGCCTTTGACAATAAATGCAACCCTTTTATTGTATTATTTTTCTGACTTAAAGCCCTTTGTACTGTAAATGAGAAATATACAGGAAAATAAGTATCTTAAAAACAATCTGCGAGTGAATTTTATTAGAATTATTTATTATGAAGTGATATTCCTCTCTTCATAATGTCAACCACCCTTTGCAAATATCTAATTTAAAAGGTATTATAGGTCAAATATTTCATGGTCGATGACAAGCAATATATACACTGCGCACATAACTGTCTATGGATATAAATTCTTAATGTTTGTGTATAAAAAGCTATTTCATTTAATTACAAAAATGAAAACATGCCAATGTTTGCTCCTAAAAGTGCTGTACAAAATAGCTCAAGATATATATATTGAATGACACTAGATATATACTTTGAATAGCACTACAGTACTAAAATTCAAGAAATATTTTTCATCCCAACATTAAATCGATTTGTATCTTAAAGAGAGACAACCGATCATAACTCGCTGTTGTATCAGCATTTTTCATATGAAAGTAGTTTTCAACAACCTATGATTTTACATTATTTGCAATTGACGGATAGTTGTCCTCATCTTGTTTATTGTTAACACAACGTTTCGGCTGATATACCCTCCAGCCTTCATCAGGTGTCTTGGAGAAATTTCGAACCAGGGTTCTCATTCCTAAGGTATTTTCGATGTTGTTGTTGTTTTTGTTATTATTATTATTATTATTATTATTATTATTATTATTATTATTATTATTATTATTATTATTATTGTTGTTCAGTAGTTTTATTTTTTATAACGTGCTTTCACTTCACTACCGAGCGCAGCTCTGTGCGCCTTGGGTATGTGCTGTGGTTTGCTGTGGTGCTCTTATG
>NC_068995.1:35074712-35086074 GCF_001194135.2 Octopus bimaculoides | reverse complement strand
GTAGGATCGAAATGTATTCCTCACGTGTCCATTTATGCCGTTTTGGTTTTGTTTGCGGGACATGAGGAACAACGTCCGGCCCTTTATTTTGACGGTCATCGTTTTCGTAGGGTACCAGTTCGTTCATTTCTGTTGTCAGATTGTTTTGCACATTCAAATCTTCGTACTTTTTTCGTAACAAGCTTACAGCACGCACGTCTCGGTTGTCATTCTTGGGTGGAATAATACCGGTGTTATTTAATCTGTTTGTAATTTTTTTTTTTTGTACATGGTGTTTGGGTTCGAAGATGGTCTGATTTTGATGTAGCACGTGTGTATACGATCGCTTATTATTATTATTATTATTATTATTATTATTATTATTCAGGTCACTGCCTGGAATCGAACTCGGAATCTTGGGGTTAGAAGCCCGCGTTCTTAACCACTACGCCATATTCCCGTATAATTTTGCCACTCAAATCAGAGGGTCTCATATAAATGCGAGTCAGTACTGTTTCAACATTTACAATTATGGACAGTCATAGTGAATTACAATCTTTAAAAAAAAGCTTGTTACAATTTAACAAGGACATCGATACTAATATATTCGAGAGATACCACAACAATTTCTTCTGAAGCAGTCTCTTACCTGCAGTATAACGTTGAAAACCACGTATGAAAAGGATGAGTTTGAGTGACGTCTCTAACGACTTAGTACAGTTTAAACTGAAAGCCATGATACTTTTTGAATATAGAAAAATAAGAAAATGAAATAAATAAATATATGAATTAGTAAATGAATACATTATAGTGAATATTTAGCGATACAAATATGAATACCTGGCTGAACTGTTGTCATTAATTGTAATTAATATTGATGGGATAACATTTTAGATTGGAAAATATAATTTAATTAATTTATTAGAAGTATGAATTCCAGTCAATGACAATGTTCATAATATTTCTTTTACATTATTCATATTTGTGTAGATTTGAAACACTTTAAAATTATAGTCTTATAATTACATCACAAATGCTCGCAAACACGCGCACTTTCAAATATACGCATACGCATTCATATCAATGCCTACATAAACACATATGCGGACGGATATATGAGTGTGCATGCATACATACTCGTATACGCATACATATAAACATTTACATGCATATATATATTCATGCATATAACACTTTAATACACATATCTCATATACAGGCACTCACATATGTATGTATGTGCCAGCATAGCCTACCATTCACGATAAAAGATAACATATACATAAAAACACACATACATATACACATAGACAGCCCTTTATTAAATTTATTAAATATACATACATGCATTCGTATATACATTAATACATACATGCATACATACGTGCATACCTACATACATAGATAGAGACAGACAGACAGACAGACAGACGTATGTACATATGTACATATGTACATACATACATACATGCATACATACATACATACATACATACATACATACATACATACATACATATATAAATACATATGTACATTCTGTTTCACCTTGAGGGCTATGCCTTCGCTATCCAGGATCAAGAGATAGCTGTTAAGTACTTGAATATTTCGTTTTTAACAAGAGAGACAAAGATACCACCAAACCGCCACGTTGTGATAGAAAACGTTACACCAATGTGGAAGATGTCACCCACACTGTCAGCAGCTGTCGCAAAATGTTTAAGAGATGCTACCTGCTCCTGAGTCATGCTATAGTAGCAAAGACTATTTACAATGCTATCCGTGCGTACTATTGTCCTGATGTATACGTCAAAAGCATGTGAGAAGTAACATGTATTCACACCTTTAAAAACAAGGAATACTGGTGGAGTACACTAATATAAACAACAATTTGGTGGAAACATAACAAACCCGATATTGTTCTGTGGAACAGTAAACAAGATTTATGCACAATTGTCGAGGTCAGCTGCCCAATAGATGTGACTATACAATCAAAAGTCCAGGGAAAAGATTACACTTACAGTGAACTATTGCTGAACTTACAACTCTTGTACCCTTGGCGGGGATTCTCGTAATCCAAACCATTAGCGGGACAGTGAATGTTTGTAAGACATTCCAACGATTCTCCATCTGAGATTTTTTAATGAACTGATACACACACTTGGATGCGCGCATCGACAACTCAACCAAGACACAGAATTATAAAACGTCGTGAAGGTTCATGACTCAGTGCTTTAGAGCGCAGAGCTCCCAACCATGAGGTTATGAGTTCAATTCCAGAGCCGGACTGTGTGACACTTTATTTCACGTTGCTTCAGTTCTCTCAGCTCTAGAAATGAGTTGCACGTCACTGGTGCCAAGCTGTACTGGCCTTTGGCTTTCTCTTGGATAATATGGGCGGCGTGTAGAGGGGAGTCTGCTATGCATGGACAACTGCTGTTCTTCCGTAAACAACCCTGTCCGGACTTGTGCATCTGAGGGCAAATTTCTAGGTGCAAGCCTATGGTCATTAATGAGTGAATGGGGTTTTAACTTAACTTCACATCATCAGAGCTTATTCGATAATGTTTCAACTTGGGTAGTCCTCATTTAGATCACAGAAAATTGTAACAGATATATCACACAGAAAGAAAATATAAAACCAGATGGAATAAAACCGCCCTCGCTGAAGCATGAATTAGTTATAAAACATAATCGCTATAAAAGTTTATTGTAAAAATAAACCTATTTAGTCCCATGAAACTCGGTCAATGATAGTTACGAGGTGGTATCAAAAAGTTCCCGGGTTAGTTATGTTTGGTAAAAACATAACCTATTTACGTAAGTTTTATCATCATCTTCGAAATAGTCACCTTGTACAGCAATGCATCAGTCCCAGCGTTCCTGTCACTTTTGTAATCCGGCTTGGAAGTCGTTTTCTCTAAGCTTGCCAAGGGTCTTCGGTGATTCGCTGTGGATCTCGACACTGGTGTCAAAACGGTGACCTTTGAGCTACATTTTCATCTTTGAGAAGAGATGGAAGTCTGCAGGTACTAGATCTGGTGAATAGGGCGGTTGTAGAAGTGATGCCTTTTTTTTTTTTTTTGAGAGAGAGATACTCACGCCAAAATCAGGACAGCTTGGTGACAGGGTGCATTGTCGTCGTGAAGAATCCTATTCTTCGCATTCCACAGATCCGCTCGAATGCACTCCGTCAAACTCTTCAAAACGTCGCAGTAGAAACTCCTCATTTATGGTATGGCCCTGAGGAACGATTTGTTGATGCACAATATCGCCGTTGACGGGAAAAATCGATGAGCATGCTCTCGATTGAACTGCAGCGCTGTTGTACACTTTGAAATGTCGGTGCCACTCGAAATATTGCGTACGACCCATTGCCTCAAGCTTGCCGAATCATGCACAATGTCTCTGTAGCAGACTTCCGAAATTTCACGTTGGGTCTTTGTTCCAATTTCCTGTCCATGACAAAAATCGCAGACTACAGCATACACGTGATCACAAAATCACAAATTTCACAACTTGTGAAATAAACACAACGATGTCTCTCGGCATACTGCCTCATGAAGGTCAATCCTACGTCTGACTGCGCCCGCAACCGCTTTCTGCCATCTGTTGGTATGTTACGGAACTAGTACGTGAATATTTTGATATCACCTCGTATATCTGGACCGGGTTTACTTGTAATTGCTCACAGTTCGAGTCTGACTGATCAAGCAAAATTCACTGACCTGGAATTTAATCAAATTCTGTCGTATATACATTTTTACATTCACCAATGTTTATAAGTGCATAGTCTGCATAAAGCACATTTCATGTGTCTTAATGATCGTAAATATAAATATGCTATAATCAAAATGAGAGTTAAAGGAAACCGGTATTCAATTTCCGAAGTATAGACTTTATCCTGCAGAAGTCTAAATGTTCTACAAAAAAGAGTTGTATAACAATTTGATGTCGCAACATGCAATACGCCAACAAGCAATATAAATCTCATAGATAATTTTGAAATATCGTTTGCACCTGTACATCTCAATTTGTCATCAGCATAACATGGACATGATGGTATTAAACACGAGCATTTAGGAATGGAGCTAACATTTCCTCCCTCTGTCTTACAGGGAATCTCCATATAATTTACAACTGTACACTAATCTTGAATTTTAAAAGTGAATCGATTTTGACTTGCTCATACGTAAATTATTCTTGATTCATAAAAAGCTACAGTTGACTTCAACAAGTAGACAATAATGGAAAACCCGGCATTTGAAATTCACACAATTAAGTCATCTCTAAATCTACTGCTTGCGTTGGCGGTTGTTGGGGAGTGTGATGAAAATTAGCTGAGAAAAATAGCTATATGGCCGTTTGTATTTCAACAGCAAAAATGACGAAAGGTATACTAAACCTCATACCGTATAAATTGTTCTTATATTGATATTACCTCTAGTGGCAATTGCGACTGGCTCCGAACGAAAAGTGGAAATAATTAAAAAAATCTAGAATTAGTAGTGCATGGACTTGGCATGAAATTAAGGAATAAACAATCCATATGTTTGTCCATGAAGACCAGGAGATAGCTGTATTCGTGTTCCAGTTTCAATACGTATCGCAATCACATCAGTATAAATGTTTGTGCCTTTGTGTAAACTAACTGTGGTATCTTATCTCGGGAAATAATCACAACGGAAACTGTATCTACGGTACAGAATCGATTCACAGTTTTCTTTAGTTTACTTATGTCACATCGGGGAAGGATCTTACAATCAATTCACAACATTCTTCAAACCAACAAAGCTATTATTTTATTCCTGGTTATCCAAGTTCCACAAGCTTAAATTATTGAATCAATATCCCAGATCGGAATACCAGATATTCGGAATTACACAACGGAATATTAGTAACAAAGATATATTATGTAATAAAAGCTGTATACTTAATCACAACCGAAACTGTATTTGTTAGCCTGTCTATTTTCACGATTAAGAAATGCATTTAGATATGTTCTCTTTAGAAACGTAGTTACCAATTATGCTGTACTGCATTTAATGCTATACAGAGCTATGTACATATTTTAAGATAGATTATACATAACATACACTTTTAAGTCTGAGTATTATTAGTTTTTTTACAAATATGTCCGTAATATTATATAATACGAGGGATAAAAGAAAATGAAAACCATGTTTGCTAAGGGAATGTTAGATTGCAAGTAGAATATAATTGATCGGTTTCCTAGGAAATATTTGGAGTATCATTCTTAAGATTTGTTCTTTGAGCGAAGCTCTGCATTTGATTTATGTATGCAGATATGTAAGAAATCACTTCTAAATTTAAATGATTGTGTGCAAAACATTACACAGGAAGAACTATTAGAACTTCAGGAAAGGAAGCGTGAACTTCAGAGTTAAGAGCGAGCTATGTTACGATGTATTACCTTTATTGAATTTGGATATCGACCGAACAACATACATAGTTTAGGAAATGTTATTTATGCGTACTGAAATGTGACTAAGAAATATATTCTTCATCATTAAAGTTAGGTTTTAATAAGTGAAACATAAGAAACATGCACTATTTACCGTTAGTTGTAACCTATTATTGAAATCAAAGAGTTATGATCATTATGAACAATTATTCTGATGACGTAAAAGCTGATGAGACATATATACTCAATATTTGTGTGAATTGTGTCGATAGGAAGAAAGGCGTACGAATATTTTGCAGAAAAATGGACAAAATTGTCTGTGCCTGTATGTGTGTGTATTGCGGTGGTGTGTACTGTGTGTGTATGCATGTATTTGTGTATGTGTATATGTGTGTGTGCACGCGAGCGGTGTGTGGGTGTGTTAAATGGCAGTGTCTTTAGAATATTGGAGTGAACACTATGCAGTGACTGTACAGATTCTTCACTCAGAGTTCAATCCCACAGATGTCAGCTTCGCAATGTATTTTCAGGAGATCTGTTAGTGTGTCAGGCGAAATATCTTGTGGCATCTGCTCAGGATCTTTATCGCATCACAGCAGCGTCTCAGATGACACTGCTGCCAAGGTGTATCTATTCAGTTTGGTTTGCATATTCTTGGATAAACATCTCTGGTTTGAAGAAGTGATAATTAAATGTTAGCCTTTCTTAAAATGGTTATGTATAACTGCATATTCATGTAGACATGTATACCTTTGAATGACGGAGGCTCCAAGGATGTCTCTAACTGTCGTGCGTGTGTGTGTGTATGTATGTATGCGTGTGCGTGCGTGTATGTGTTTTTGAAAGGGTTAAACGAAAGGCTCACACAGTAGGAAAAAACTTCTCCAAGAAGATTAGTAACATCCTCATAAAGGATTTCATAAGATTTAAAAAAAAAAATTTTATACACTCTTCAAAAACTGTATTAAGTGATTCTCATGCACTTTCATATATATATAATTAAAACATTGTCTGGTCTTCACATTTTTTATTGTGGTATTTTAACAAAATTAGCGCTTTCATACATAGTATACTGATGAGATTTCAAGTGTGTTAAATTGACAGTAGTACCTCTTAGAACGCTCCAGCGAGCTGAACTTTTAGAATACCTTTTTTGAACAATCCTTATGCTCTTAAACATCACGGTTTGCCAGGTGTATCGATATTCTCTAACTTGTCTATATTTATTAATCCACATCATTAAGTGGTTGTTACATTATTGCTGTTATTTCCGCTCAGAACTGGTTTGAACATTTTAATAAATCGCTTTACTTTTATCTTTCTTCGAACCTCACTTGTGTCACGTAGTTTGTGGAAAGGAAAAATTAAAAACATTTTCTGACTACATGTCTCTATATGTTCGCTCAATGGAATTTGGTGAACATTGGTGTTCCGGATCTGTTGTCTGTGGACTCGTGAGCGTTCCGATAATGCATTCCTTGTCTCGCCTATATATAATTCTTCGCAATTCGCGCATTTAATGCAGTAGATCAAATTCGTTTTTCAGTTCATATCTTTTGTTCTAATGTATCTACCCGTATGCATGTATTGACAGGTTCCACATCTATTATCATTACACTTGGATACTGTGAATGTGTTATCTCGTTTGTTCATGTCGAATTTTGCTTTGTTAATAGTTTCTTTAGGTTATGTTATTGCCTTTTGCTTAAGATAAGTGATTAGTTATGTTCTTTTTAATTTTTCACTGTTTTATGATTGGCAAATATGTTTTGATGATGTTAAAAATATTTTGGTGATGCGGATTGTGTGTTACGAGGAATGGTATTGTGTTCCTTTGATGGGTTCGTCATTTTTGAGTTGCTCAATGGCACAAACCCTGGACAGGTAACGAAGGTCTGCTGTCATTTCAGCAAGTTTCCGGAGATCACATCTCATATGAGAGGCTTGCCATCTGGGAACGGCATAGATTGTATATAGCCTGGTATATTGCTTTATCTGAATCTTAACAACTTGGTGTCCATTTGCAATGATGTACAGCTGTTTCCAAACAAGGTTTATGTATCATGCTTAAGGATGCGCCGGTGCTAAGGCAGTAAAACAAATGGGTAGAATCCAAGATCTACTGCATACCCGAAACAACATTTACGTCGTCAAAAGACTCGGCATCCAACGCTGACAAAATTACACGATTAGAGCAGACTTCCAAGAGACTGAATGCCTCATACACATGTTTAATACATAGCCTTTTGAGTGTGTACCGTGCTGGTTCAGCTTGAATTTCAAAATATCAGTCGAACGGCAGGTCGAGTGACATAAAACCGAAGTTTATGAGGTGTTTTTAGAGGCACATACATTTGAAGCACGTTGTTAACGATGGCACCGGAACTATTTTCGTCATAATTGACATTAAATAACCTCAGCATTTAGTTAATTTTTATCTTGAAACTTCGAGAAGCAAGCGTTGTTGAGGATAAATCGTTTTACATTGTGTGAGCAAGTTTGTCCATACTCGTATGGTCTCAGTACCAAATACTAGTTTTAATTTTTGACACAAACCAGCAAGCACACGGGGAATGGTTAAGTCAATTACATCGACTCAAGAGCTCAACCGGTACCTATTTTATCGATCCCTAAGGCGGAATTTGAACTCAGATGAATGTAATGCCGCTATGCATTTTGCCCGGTGTGCTGACGATTCTGCCACCTCGCTTCCTTCTCATTACCAAACATCAAAAGATCAACGTGTTACCATCTGTCATATCGTCCCAAATGCAAAGAGAACTGGGCCTGGGTATCAATTCTAATGCATGGCCGTACAACATATGTTATTGGTGCACGTTTGGTTACTCGAGGCTTAAATAAGGCAACAGGTAGTCGGAATTCGGACTATAGCTGACTTCTAATATGTTGTCTAGATGCATGCAGTTGAAGGCATTCTTTATGCCTCCGTTCACAAAGCCTACATTCACAATGGAATGTAAGATATCCATCGATTAGGACTATGGATATAGTGTTTTCAACAAATAGTTTAGTAGTAGATGATTTCTCATATACTAAATACGCAACTGCAGTTAAAGTTGGGATTATTCAATCTGAAATGATATGGGATCTTGTGACCAAATTAGAAAGACTTCGAAATTAAAGATAGGAAGCTTCTTACTAACTATAGTTCCTGGTAGTATAAACTGTAGGATATTTTATGCCCCACTTCCCTGCTTTTTCTTTTTCATGCTTTAATTCGCTTCTACTGATTTATCATTTAATACAGTGCTATACTGAATTTTTGTGGAAATTATTAAATTATGCGCTCGGTGAAAATGTTTGATGCCAAGACCTGCATAGATAATCTATTCCGTGATATCTTTATTTGTATCAGGGCTGCTCTGCATCCGAGATCCAAGCATTCAACTGAATTACATTTCTAATGAACTCACTCGAATAATCAATCACATGATAATATGCAAATACAATCACTTGTATATGGTAATTTATAGTTGTTATCATCCAAAATTTCAACTTTTCTTCGTGCTTCTACGATATAACAAAGATATCGCGAATTCTCTATCATATTGCCACCGCAGTGTAGTAGAACAGAAAACTACACTTAATGCAATATTGCTAGCTGCAAAATCATCGAAACTAGTGGCGACAGGGAGGTGCCAATCGTCATGAATATCCCAGTGCCACTTATGGTAACTATTCGTATCGCCAATCTCCGATGACATCAATCAGTGGTGAAATTTAGAATGCAGAATAGATAGAATTGACGACTATGGTAGGCTGGAACTGATTGAATTCATTACCGGATATAGGTGAACAGAAATTAGATTGTCGGTAAGAGATGGAATAAGACGTAATGGAAAAAAATAGGAATTGATAAGGGAAGATTGACCGAACAGAAATTAGTAAATGTGAAATAATTTCTCTTTTTTTCTTTTCTTTCTTTTGCAATATTCCTTACGATGGATTCTGCTGAATGAAACTGAATGTGTGAGTGCATGTGCATGTGTGTAGTTCTCTCTCTCTATATATATATATATGTATGTGTGTGTGTGTGTGTGTGTGTGTGTGTGTGTGTGTGTGTGTATGTGTGTATGTGTGTGTTAGAGAAATATAGTACAACTATAGACATACTATGTCTGTGACTGAAACCAATTCTATTCACTGTGTAAAGTCACCTTTGATCGAAGCCCTGAAAGTAAAATATAAAGTTACATTCTCGAGTCATGCTGACTCATAAGGGCCGGTTTCCCGGTTTCACTGGCGTATATATTCCGCACCGGGAAGGGACGCCGGTCCGTCACAGGTTTACTCATTGTTGCCAGCTGAGTGGACTGGAGTAACGTGAAATGAAGTGTTTTGCTGAAGAACATAACGCGTCGCCCGTTCCAGGAATCGAAACCACAATCTTACGATTATGAGCATTAAGTCATTCACTTCCACTGTCAAAGCCCTAGGTTGGACTGTGATGTGGTGTTACCTATTACTCGGTGCTTCAGAACGACAAGCAATGAAATTGGTAAAAGTATTCGAAAAATATTATTTTTTTCACTTCGTCGACGTCGAAATGAAGGAAAGCAACGTTGATTGCATCAAGAATTGAACTAACACTGCAAAGTGCAGGAACAAATAATGCTAGCTCGATTCTCAACCAATTCTTCCAATTTGTCGCCCAAACAAACGTGAGAGAATGGATAAGAAGACGAAAATAAATAATAAATACAATCACGAGAGAAAGCAAGGTATAGTGAGTAGGAATGTGCAAGAGGCCTCTTGTGTGTATTAACATAAAATAAAAATTCATGGACTACAAAAGTAAAATAATTGAATAAATATTTATGAGGGAAACAATATCGTTATCAAACAAAGAAGGAGAGTCAAATGTCAGATAAGAGAAGCCAGTGGGAGAAACAAGTTCATAATGAATAACAGAGAGCGAGGGAGAGAGCGAAAGACGAGGATAGAAGAGAAAGAATGAAACCAAGAGAAAGGTGACTGATCATTATTTGAATTGGTTTGACAACTAAATATAACTGCACAAAAGTATTAAAGGATAAATCAATAATATAAATTTGTCATCGGATAATTCTTGCTACAGTCTGTTTACGCTTCCACCTTTAGCTCTCTCTCATTGTCTGTCTGTCCGTCAATGTCTAATATATACATATGCGTGTGTGCATGTATGTCTATGTATGTGAGTGTGTGTGCGCGTGCGTATAGGTGCCTTTACATCCACGCATACATGTATAAATACATACATACATACATATGTTAATTGTTATATGTGAGATATACTTATTGACACCCGCACCAGATTTTGGTGACCAGCTTCCAGGTAACTGTACACTTCAGTAGTTTGTAAATGAATGGTTCACATTAATGGTTCAACATACCGATCACTTGAATCTGAAATTCCACAAAGTCGTCTGTAAAGCAAACGACAAAGGGATTTACAAGCCGAACACGTTCTATACTTTCGAATACCACAGAATGACATAGCACTATAGTAACTTATTGAGTAATACAATCTAGATTCATTGAATATGTCCAAATTTACAAAAGCCATGATTTTTATTGTCAAACATATTCTGGTAAAACGAGGAACAAACATTTCAAAGTTATGGGAATAAAAAAACTCCCGAGAGTAAAAAACGCGTTGAAAGACGGAATCAAATCTTGTCACAAAAAAAAAAATCGTAAAAGGAAACCAGACTTTTGCATAACAAAAAATTAACCTTAATGTATGATGTAATTTTCATATAAGAAAACTACCGATACTGATTGAAACAGGTGGTTCAGCAACTGACGGCCTCGAAAAGAGCAAAAACATGAAAGGCTATATGTATGTATGTATGGATGGATGGGTGGGTGGATGGATGGATGGATGGATGGATGGATGGATGGATGGAAGGTAGGATGGATGGTTGGATAGAAGGAAGGATGGTTGTGTATATATAT